>NC_136003.1:14753956-14841456 GCF_048128805.1 Centroberyx gerrardi | reverse complement strand
ACACACACACACACACACACACACACACACACACACACCCTGTTTTTCTTCTCCCTCCTCTCCCCGTCTTCTCCAGCCATTATTTATCTCCGCTTTGTTTACATAAACAGTTGACGCTATATGGAGAATGGAGAAGGGGGGCTGGTTGTGTGGGAGGTGAATAAGTCTCCAGCAGTTTGTGAATCAAGCTGTGGAAGAGCAATGCAAGTCTAGAGTTGGGAATGTGAAGGCCCTGATGATGTTCTGTGTGCATGTGTGGGCGGCAGTGAGGTTGATTCTGGCTGTTTCACATGTAGAAATATGTTGGAGCTGTGATCATACTCAATTAACACTCTTTCCCTCTTTCTTTCTCACTAGCTCTTTTCATCTCTCTCTCTCTCTGTCTCTCCCCTTCCCTCTCTCACTCACAAAGGCAAGAGCACACACAAACACATGCATACACACGTGTATACTTCAGCTCATTAACTTTGTCTCTCACCATCTCTGTTTTTCTTTTTTTTGTCAATAGAGGACTATTAGCTCCAGAGACTACTCTGGTACTGAGGCTCTCAGTATTATTTTCTCATTATTGGTGTTTGTAGTGTTCAGCAATAGCACACTGGCATGTCGTGGCATGATGGTTAACACATTTGTTACTGACTGCTGCCATTGGGAGTACATGTAGTCATTTATGAGCTGGCCAATGCCTATTCTTTCACACACAACAGGCTCTATTGAATGCCATTAAACAAGCAAATGTACCACTAATTTCCCAATAATGGAAAATATGATCGACTGCATCTGAAATTATTTCCCATTGTAGGGCTACAGTGACTTGATCTTAAGATACAAAACTTGACCTAATATCCAAAGAGTGTGCAGGCACACACTATGCGTTGCTCATTATTCCACATCACCTGGGAAGCTATAGATTTAGCCGTCATACCATTTTTACTGTGCTGTGCTGTGGCTCCAACCCTCTACAGGGCTCATTTGGAAAATGATGCACTGCTAATTTAGGATAAATGCAGTCTAGGGGGACCACAATCTAACTTCTGAAATCATCCTCTAATTGTAATAATTATAATGGATTGATTATTTTACCATTTAATTGTTTTTATTACCGATGGGAACATTCATCATTCACATAACCTTGTCATTGCCGTTGACCTATGCTAATTGAAAGATGTTGACATGAATGACAAAGACTGTGTGTTTGCAACAGTGCACTGAAATAAAGTCAATGGGGAACGTTATGTGTGGGTCTTTCTACAATCTGTTCTCGAACTCCCTTTGCAATGGACTGATGACCTGTCCAGGTTGTGTCCCTGCATATCATATGTGACACACATCATCACAAACTACAGGATGGAGAGGTTTGACCAGGAACTAAAGGGGATTAGATGAATCTGTATAAAAGAAGCCTAAAAGTAGCCTAAAATTTGAGAATAGAGTTTGTGATCAGAATGTTGCTGGTTTGAATTCCCCGACCAACTGGAAAAAAAATTTGCCTGGGGTAAGTGAGCGAATAGTGTTCTCCCCTCCAACAACAACTAAACAAAAAATGTATTTCTGCTCCTTTACTCTCAAATGCTACTGCCAGGGACCTCAACACTTGATAATGCTGCTAAGTGTATCATTCTTGGGAGACTAACTAAGCATTACGGTGAAGACAAGTAGGGTCGTCACCTAGTCAGTGGTCGAGGTTTTGGGGTTATGGTATAGGCTGAATCTAATGTTAGATGCCTCCCTATTCCAGAGTTCCTTCCAACTGGGTTTCTTCCCTGCTTAGCTCGGCACACCTTGCCAGCTCCTTCTGGTGCTGTATTGTATTTCCCCCACTACCAGCGTCCTCTTTTCCAATGGTGTTGCTTTTTTCCATGCAGGCTTGTTCGCCCCCAGACCAAGGCCTCCATGACCTTGTTGCACTTGCCCAACAAGATCCCTCCGGCCCAAGTTTAAGTGCCCAAATTGCTGGCTGAACTGCTTTTTTAGGGGTCAGTTTCCACCCAGCCGCAAGGGTAGGCACTACACCTCTTACTATTGTCTTTAGACAATAGTAAGTATCAGCTGTTAGTATCAGCTCCAGTCTCACTTTTGAGCATCTTGATTCTGTCAAGCTAAATAGACCCTCTTCCCACGGCGCTTCACTGCCAACACATTGTGGGACACTCTGACATCCTCTCTCGATTTCCCAAAATATGAGTTGATCTAGTTTTTTTTCTACCTGTGTGTGTGTGTGTGTGTGTGTGTGTGTGTGTGTGTGATAGGTGGCCAGAGGTGGTCAAACCTTTGTAAAAAAAATGTAGGACACTGTACAACATTTGGCAGTTTCACAAGGCCAACAAAATATCCAACTGAATATCCAGTTGATGCAGGCACAGGGAAAAGTTTGATTTGCAGTCTCAATCACTATTGACCAAATTACATTGACCATAATAGTTATGGTAACGGATGGAAGGCGCGTTATTCTGAATCTATGTCATGATAGAATCATACAATTTATTTTGATTATACAGTGCAACAACGTTAGAAACAGACAGGGAAAGGAAAAGGAGATCTTTGAGATAGAGAAGGTTTTTCCAATTGTTTATTAAGTGTTCATAAATATGTCAAGTGTGTGTGATAATTTCATGCTCTGAACAGGCTATATCTCAAATTATAGAGTTTATGTTTCTTTGATAAGCCTAGCTTATCAGTGTTGTTTATTCACATGAACATTCTCTCTTTATTCTTTTTTCTGCCTTCCTGCCTTTCCTTGGATTCAAGCAGCAATTATTCGTCTCATTTTTGCAATATAACAACATCATTAATATCAAGTGCAGGCTCTCTCAAAGTGTCTCTCTCAAAGACGTGAGTTGGCTAATACTCTCTCTCTCGCAAAAATCATCTTTTTATGTCTAACTCTCTTTCTCAGACTTGATGTGGCCAGTTGATGATAGCAAGAAGAAGGTTTTCCTGATGTTTGCGGTACAATGACTGACACATAACTTAAGGTTGAATTCTCTCACAAACTAAAGCACAGACGCATTAGACCACAGAAGTAGCATTGAACCTAAGTCACACATGACATTATTTACCATGATTTGAGATCCTCAGAAAAGAAGATGCAGTGAGGAGGATGACTGAGGGTTTCCAGCTGGGATCCTACTGAGGTTTGAATGTTCCACAAGAGCAGGTTGCACCACTTGAATGAATATTCACGGCAAGAGCAGCTCTCGTCAACATGTAACAGTGCACCAGTGGTCGTACTGATGATGCAACTCCTTGTGCATACGGGGCAGTGTTGTAAACGTTACATCAGGTTGTCCTCATAGACGATGAAGAACCTCATCTTGTGAAATAAAGTCTTGATTGAGTTCAGTCGACATTTACGGACAGCAAGTGTCTGCTCAACAAAATCTGGGTGTGCAGACTGTTCTGTTAAGTTAGGCTGTAGTAGAAGCTATACCATGAAATATTCTACCATCTTTAGAAATGTAGAGATTATGACCAGGATTGATGTTTATCATCTACTACCATAGGCTAGTGATATATTATATCTGTTTAGAAGTGTTTAGTTTCATTTTAAGGAGCTGATGAAATTGAGTATGATGCTACATTGATGGAAAAGCAGGTAACATTAGGCTATAACTGGATTGGCAGATAATGTCCAAGAGAAAGATGTCAGCTACCTGTCTCGGTGTATTTCTGTTTCTATAGTCGATTAAAAAGGTTCATATCTGTTGTTTAAATGTCATTGAAATTAGACATCAAAAATGTCATTTTTTAGATCTCATGCCAGAAAAGGTTTAGAGTTGCAGTTCCATCCATGGTTCTGGCACCATTGTGGCATTCATGACCTCGGGTTGATTTCTAAATAATTTGACAAACTCTGACGCATACCCAACATATTCAGTTCAGATCGCAGGATTGTTTACCCAATGGGGTATCTCAGCCGACTGGCCTCACGACTCAAGCGCTGCAAGAGTGTTTCCATGGTAACCAAGTGTAGTAGTGAGGAGAGGAGCAAAGAGAGCGAGAGAAGGAGAGACACTGTAACCCTGAGCACAGCATTCTCTCATTTTTCTCTCTTCTCCCTGTCCTTTATTTTTATCTATCCTAGAAGGAGATTGTACTGTAGCTTATATCATGTCAGAATCCATGGTGGAATGATTGCCTGTAACATTGATCTTGGAGACTTTTAAAAATGTGTCTTTACAACAATTGTGGTTATGCAACTCCACTCTCAATCCACAAATGCTGTGGGATTCACAAATTAACATCATTGTCTTTTATGGCTCCAGCCATGCAAAGGACATTAAATCTCATACATATTGTCTGTAGTCCATTTAGACATGCTTTGACACCATTTGGCACTCAGGGAAGAACACAGACAATAACTTCTGTGTAGAAACTGAATCAAGTCCATTAGGAATCAGCAGTAACTGGAACTTATTACACTGAGTCCTAGAAACTGCCTGGAATCATCTGTACAATGTTCTACAGGATTTCTGGGCAGGACTCCTAAAAGCTTGATATACAAACACACCTTCGGCTGAAATCACAGCATCATGTATTTGGCTAGACTTAATCAATGTCCAAGAGTCAGAGTGTGAATGCTGACTATATCATCAGTGGCCTCATGCACGGCCAGCCATATATAGTTCAGGGCATCACCTGACTCAACTGGGTTGCAATCGGCATTCAAGCAGACAGAACGCAGTGTTCCAGCTGATCCGTACAGACACTACACAACATTAAACAAGCATGTAAATGCACAGTCTCACACACACGCCCATACCAGCACACAAACACACAATACAATCTCTCTCTCTCTCTCTCTCTCTCTCTCTCTCTTTCTCTCTCTCTCACACACACACACACACACACACATTCTAAGGGAGTGGGGGGTTATTATTAGTAACATTAAGACGGAGAAAATACAAAGGCTTACAAAGGTCTCTTGCACATATAAGCATGCACACACACACACACACACACACACACACACACACACACACACACACACATATATTCTACGGGAGTGGGGGGTTATTATTTACTTTATTTATTATACTTTTATCTGTGTGAACTATTGCTCCTGCGCACCAATATCACAATTTGCATACCATAACAATTAGTTCAAGGAGGTGAGATGCTAAAGCTTTCTCAATTTCTGTTCCTCTGCTCAGATGTTAGTTTATGGTCTGAATGAAAATAACAGTACAATGTAAGTTAGCACTGCTCAAACTTTTTGGTTTTGGCAACAGGTAAACAATTATCTTTTTGCCTGACAAGTTGTGGCATTCCTACATTCCGGTACTGCTTACATTACAACTAATGCCAGTTTATATTTAAAACCTGTAGTAGAGAATAGCCCATGTCTCTGACAGGCAGCCAGCCTATAGGGGCTGCTCAGATCTCAAATCCCTATTTGAGAAACACATGGATGGATTCCAAGACTGTCACAAACCCAATCAGTTGAACAGACTATTAAGAATGATCAGCCATAATCACTGTCATTCAAACAATTATCCATCCACAACTGTACTTTGGCCAGTGCCTGGCTCAAGGGCACCTAGGCTGGATTTGGTGAGTGAGGGGAGAGCATTATTCATTCACTGTCCCTGCCCAAACTTTCACAGTGGGGATTTGAGCTGGCTTCCCTAACCTTTGGGCAACTGCCACCCCGGTAACTCCAGTCTATTGCGTAATTAGTCAGTCACGCATCATTTTCTGGTCAAGCTTAAGAGGATGAGGCTGGGAAGTGCCATAGGCTTCTTTTGCCACTAGGTATTTGCCATGAGTATCCCTTTGCTTTGTCAGCCGCAACCACAAACAGGCTGCCCTGGGACGGCCAAAACTAATGTATCATAATAAATAATGAGGATGCAGGGAATTTCATTCTTGCTCTTCCTTCATGGTTAGCATTAAAGGGATTGTTCAAAAGATAACTCTGGGACTTCTTTCACACTTTTCCCAAGTACACAAGTGGTTATTTTTCATTCTGTATTTTATATATATAGGTTTAAATAGATTTATATAGGTGATTATGTGCAATAGGGTTATCCCATCCCTAACGAGGGATTGTGAATCACAGTGATCATGGATATATTTTTACTGAAGTAACTGTTTACATGTGAGAGAACGTGTGTACATATTTCTTAATATGCTTTATGTATGGTAACCAGTGATGCTGTATGTATATGGGCTAAATATACAGACAGCAAGTGTATTTTTAGTAATGGCAGCATATACGTTTGATTTTGTTTTTATTTTGTTTTCATGTCATTGTTCCTGTTGTTTTGGCCTGAGAGGCAAGACCACTTCCCACAAAGATGAATAATAAAGTGCAATCTTAGCTTTAACACTTTATATGAAACCTTTATATATATATATATATATATATATATATATATATATATATATATATATATATATATGTATGTTGTCTTTAAAATTACAACCTTGACTTCTTGTAGTGTCCTGGAAGTAAAATGTGTAAAGTACATCAACTGGAGAGTCAACATATGTAATTAAGTGCTGCAGCCTTGTGGTGGAACGATGGCACTACAGCAGATAATGCATGGTAAGTTACAACCTTTCAAAACTGAGCTTCAAGCTTTCCAGTTGTGGAAGTGATGTCTCTCCACAGCTTTTCCAAGGCAGGGACTGGGACACTTGTAAGGATAGAGAGAACAATGAGTGGAGCCAAATACCGACTTCTTCTTGAGGATATCCTGCTTCAGAGTGCCAAAGCCTCCAAAACCTTAAACTGAGGTGATAATTTATGTTCCAACAGGACAATGACTCTAAGCATACAGCCAAATCAACACTGGAATCACTTAGTAGCCCAGCCAAAGCCCAGAATTGAATTTCATTGAAGCTGATAGCTGTCCGATAGCTGTCCACTTCCCATCCAATTTGACTGAGCCTGAGCAAATCGGCAAGGAAGAATGGAAGAAAATGTCAAAATCCAGATGTGCCAAGCTGATACAGACATATGCAAGAGCTGTAATCACTGCCAAAGGTAATTCTACAAAGTATTGACTTTAACGGGGGTTGAATACTTTCTGAAGGCACGGTGTACAAAATGTGTGTCATATTTGTATTACAGTTTTTTACGATCGCTAGCAAGCGTTTTTCAATACTTATAATACTTTTTCTAAACTCTTCACACACCAACTCACCTACAACACACAGTTGGCAAAACAGTTAATTTTATGCTCAAAATCACATATTGTAAACTAAACACCAACACTAATTTTCAAAATGCAAGAATACTTTGTCAAAATACACTAACTCTACCAAAACACTGCAAACATGTCTCAAAATCAAATAATTCTTTCAAAACTCTAGCACATGTTTTCTTCCAACAGGAACATTTAGTCAATCACAGCACAATGACATACAAAATACTAACAGCAGATGGTATTACAGAAAATGCATTACTTTACATGTGTCAGTTCTACCCTTATACAATAGACAGTATATTGATAATCAATTGTTTTTCGCACTGCAGTTACTTTTGAAGTCACTCTACATTTTTCTTTTGTTGAGTGTAGTAAATGTTTTGCAAACATTCTATATCAGAAGTGAATGACTCATCTTTACTTTATAGAATGTACAGTATATGAAAAAGGAATAAGTTACAGAATTGCTGCAGTAAAGGCTTTATTTGCTATAGGAAATTACTGCAAGAGATCAACAAAAATCTGCAGTATAGCTGCTGGTTACAGTTGTGTAAAAATAAAATATACAAACAGAAAAAGGCACAGAAGAAAAAAAAAAGAAAAATACACAGTCCTTTTCTAATCTACCCGGTCTTCTGCATTTGGCCACATGTTCTCGTCCACATCACTCCTTATATTTTCTCTGGCTATGCACCTTGGGAAGTATCTTTTGGCGTGCCTTATCCACCCCTGGCAGTGTTCAGCTGTGATTGGTCTATTTGCATAACTTCAATCAGCTGTTTCTCACTAGCAATAAAAAAAATGTTTCAATGTACAATGTGAACTGCTGTTCACTTCAACTTTAGCCTATAAGTTAGGTTTAGAACATGAGGTTATCTGTTCTGACATACAGTGTGAAAGCATTTGTAAATTTGGCAGTAAAAATCCATAGTTTTGGTCTTAGTTGAGCTTGTGTGTAAAAGAAATTCAAGAGTTTTTAAAATGTGTTCAGTGAATGCATTTTGTGTCAAAGGAACAAGAAATGTGTTAATGGTATGGCCCGCAACAGACCGATGTTGTGCTAACTGTGTTAAGAGTTATGAAAATGTGACTACAGAACTGATAAAAGGTTGCTAGCAATCGTAAAAAACTGTAACAGGTTTACAGCTGCTGATAAGATTAGGAAAATTACTGCAACCTCAACCTGAGTACACATTGCACAGCTGTAAGTAGCTGTGGCAGAGCTGAGTTGCGCGCACCCAGACCTTGTGTGTTCTGCTCGACGATAACACAAGCAATCTTCCCCACTTACTGCTTACGCTGCTACTCATAGGTCTACGTCATACAAACTGAAATAGCCCTACAGAAAGTGCCTCACTTGGACCTAACGTTACCCTTCTGGTCTTTGATCTGTTACCTAGCTGTTGTGGCTTCTATCCCTAGCGCCGATATTTTAAAAATGGTTTGAATGTTGAACTATTCCTTTAATTCAGATTTGGCTTAAGTCCACCCCACAAGTATTTGATACCAGAATTGCACTCTTTGGGTAGCTGGGATATTCCTGAAAATACAGGCATGACCTGGGATGTCTATGATACATCACTTTCAATGGGTGAGATGTAATATCTGCTCCAGAGAGGATGAGGAATCCAGTGAACCCAGCAGGCTGTATTGTAGAAGGAAAGTGCAGTACGTTTCTGACATTTTGTCAATACATAAGATCTAATATAACTTTCTCTTGTGTTATTGAACTTGGGTGAGTGCCTGTGTATAAACTTGGATGTTAGGGAAAGAAGGAGAGAGCGAGTTTGTTTTACAAAACACATATTCTGCTCCCACTAAAGAATCCCCCTTTATGAGCTAGGCAGATAGATAAACTCTTCCAAACACTGCTGTATGAATGATGGATTTATTGTGCACCACCACTTACTGTACGTGTGACAGGATGGAGTAAAACTACAAAAATGAAGAAAAGAATTACCATTTGAATAATCTAATAATACAGAAATAGTGCTGCAATGTATAGAATAGTTTAATGACGTCTAACATAAGCTTCTAAATGGAGATAAGCAATATCGCTAATAGACAGAAACAATAGGTAAGCCATAGCTCTTTAGCTAGCATGAAACATCAAATAAATCACACACAAATGATGGCATGAATGTAAACATAAGTAATTATACTCACAATGTTTCTACAGGTGACAACAAGAAAAAAATGGATTTTTTTTTTTTTATTTTCAGAGACCCTAACCCTTACTTGGATTTTTATGATGGATTATCCATATATCATAAACCTAACCCTTCTTAATCAAGTGGAATTTAAGCAATCAGTTCACCCTTTTGCTCATTAGTGCATACTTTCCTGAGTTACATGCACCAAATCTGTTACAGACCTCCTTTATATACATAGAATGAAACTAGACAGGTTATATTGCTTTGAGTCATGCTCCTTGGTATTGGTTGTTGGTTTTGTTGGGAGTTGTTAATTTGCTGTTGCCCTCACTGTATGTCACTCTGAATAAGTGCATCACCTAAACACAATGTAAATCTATACAATGTAAATGTGTTTGTCTGGTTTTGCCCATCCCGTTAATTTGTCTTGTAAAGCTGGACATGCCCCAGTGCATCCAGCCCCCTTGTAAATACAGCAATGTAAATGGAAAAGATAGAGAGAGACAACGGAGATCTGGATGCTGTTTTACTCTGTAGTGTTTGTGTGTTGTGTGGAAAGTGACCAACAGGGGTTGTGAGCAATAACATGTTTGTACAAGCTCAAGATAACAAATTAGCAGAGATGAAGAGAGATGTAGGCCGATTTTTAAATAGAATCTATAGGAGTAAGAAATAGTTTTTAAATCATCTAATTTCCTTTGGCCTAATGTATGAATGTTCTTATTAGTTACCAAGACATGCGAACCATCATAAACCATCAGGCTTCTTACTGTTTTCCAATACATATGGTTGTCAAACTTGTGAATCCCTGTGGACACATGAGTTACATCAGTGTTAACAGATAATGTATTGTTAATGGATAACTTATTGAACAAGGAGTTTCAAGGCACTCTTCAAGCAAAAAAAAAACATGCTGTGGCCTTCATCAGGGAGTAGCACATGAAACTGCAAGGTGTGCTTTCATCTTTAGCTAAATTCATATAAAGTAACATCCAACTCAACACTGGCTTAAAGACACTAGTGATAATGAAACCAAAATAAAACTTTCAAATAAACCTGCCTGCTATACGTTATTGGAGGGAGATTGACACTTTGCCACAGTGGTCAGACAGTTCTTACTAAAGATCTAAAAGATATTACTTCCCAAACAGAAGTTTGTTGAGAAGTAGCTCAAGTCCAAAAATGATGAAAATAGTGGGCTACAGACAAACAATGATACAATCAAGAAGTGGACATTCAAATTCAAAGATATTTCATACACTACATTCATGTAACTGGAATTTGTCTGTCTCTCATCTCTTTTTTCCTTTTGATTTCATCACCATTACCCATCATCCTGTCTTCCCTGATGTGTTTATTCTTCAGCCTTGTCCAAGTCCTCAGAGACTGACGGTGCATCTCTCTGTGGAAAGCAGCGTTGTTGTTAAGAGAATCACTGAACAAAAAAATAATTAATACGTTGACTTAGTCACTACAGTTGTCACTACACTTATTCCCAGTCCCTAATAAAAAGGGTTATTACAAGCGAAATTACAATTCATCACAACATTTTACCAATTATTGAAATACATGGTAATACAGTTATGTCTGGAGTTGATGGCTCTGTATTTAAGCTGCTTCCTGCTTATCCATGCTGCATGCTCAAGATAAAGCATTCATTAATGACTGTAATTATCACTCTATCACTCTCTCTTTACTCTTAACAAACACCCCCCCCCCCAACTGGACAGAACAACTGTGCAGAACTACAGCAGGTGGAGTTTGGGGAGGTGGAAATAAAGCTTTACCAAGCAGCAGTTTGAGTGCAGCAGCCACAGTAGCAAGAATCAGTGTGAGAGTAAAGTCTTTCTTCCGCCTTGTTATGAGAATGGACTATGATTGGTGTAATCTTCACTGCACTCGTATATCAATACCTCAAATGTGGGGTATTGCTCTGTAAGACGATGTATGTGATATATATTAGCATACAGCGATGTATTGCATCTATAGGAACTCACCACAGATCCTTGAGTATTGCGTTTTCCAAACGAGCATGTCAACCATTTCATGTACTCCTCTCGCACCTAGCAAACATAATGAAATAACACACCACAAAAATTATGTTTAATTGTTTTTAGAGGTTAAACACATTTCAACTGCACAATAAGATGATTGAGGTGTTGAGCTGTCACCTCAACACAAATGCAACCCTAACCCTAACATTCTCTATTCATATTCTCTTCATAGTAGTAGAAGTAATAGTAGTAGTAAAGTATCTGAAATAATTTGTTAGGGACTAAAGAGAGGAGAGGGGAATGATCTGGATAAGTCTACCTCCTTGTTGAGCAGACAGTGGACGATGAAGAGGAAGGTCCCCTGTTGTGAGTTGAGGACGATAAAGAGGAACTGAAAGAAGATGTTGGTCTGGTACAGGCCTAGGATCCAGGTACAGCCCAGTACAACAAACTGGGCCACGATCTTGAACACAATCAATCTGCAAACAAAACATTTTATAGGCTTTTCTCAACAATGTATCAACAATGTAGGTAGTAAAAAATATCTACCCAGTGGACAGTTAAGTGACACCTCAGACGTTATAGTAAATCATGAACTCTACCAATGGAAAGTGGCCCACAAAAGGTATAGAACATATCATACATAGTGGTAACTTACATACATACATACATACATACACAGAGAGAGGGAGAGAGAGAGAGAGATTTATTGACCTGTAATAATATAGATAAAAAGAGAGATCATAATCAGTATAAAATATGACCTGTAACACAATTGTAGAGAGAGAGAGGTCAGATCCTCACTAGGTACAGGCTCAGTGACCACCAATTGGCAATCAAAACAGGAAAACATAATAAATCATGGCAACCAAAAGACAACAGAGTATGTGGTCACTGTTCGACAGGTGAGGTCGAGAAGGAGATGCACTTCCTCCTAAAATGTGAAAAATTTAACTCAGCCAGAGAAATCTACTTTAACAAGTTCAGCTCCCAAGTCCCCCACTTCAGAGAGCTTCATGATCAATCAAAACTACGATTTCTACCAGGACAAGGAAACACAGCAGACCTAGCGGCAGGGGCGTAGCCATAATTTCAGAAGTGAGGGGGGCAGATTGTTCAGGAGTAAGACGATTTTTATTGAATGATTTATTGAAAGATCCTCTCCCATTCGATTTTCACAAACATAAATCAACAGATTTCAAATAACTCACAGTATTATAGGCCTATTAATCATAACATAGTATGCACAAACTAAAGTCTAGCCCGTCTTATTTGTTGAGCATAATATTCATGGCCATGATCTAGCCTAAGTGAAGCACCCAAAAGTGTTTCTGCGCCTCTCCTTAGCCGCAATGAATTGCTGAGCAATCAGTCTCTTATTTAGGTTGTCGTACACACATAACACACAGTCGTACCACATAAAAGTCAGTAAGTTGTCAGTAGAAATATGTCATATCTCTTAGGGGGAGGCTTACATTTCCTTCCCGCTTGCAGAGCACACGCATCCCTACTGTGATCCCAACAAAAGATGCAGTGCCCACTTAGAGCGCACCACTGAGTGCAGATTGGCTGGAGTTGGTGCTGTTGTGTCAGCGCGTGCCTCTTTTCGGGTTATTAAAACTATCTACTTTAACAATGTGAGTTGTCACAAAATTAGCGCTGAATTTTGGAATAAAGTGCGGGGGACAGAGGGGACAGATACGGGAACTCGTACCCCGTGTCCGCTACGCCCTTGCCTAGCGGCACAGTTTGTAGAAACTTGCCACAACCTGAGGAACAGTGAGTGACCAATACACTTTTTTATTTTATTTTATATATTTATTTATTCATTTTTTTTATTAACAGAATCTTAATCGCTCAATATCTTGAAACCCTACATATTTGATATTCTCTTTGAATGTTATTGTGTACTGTATATAAAATGTGTGTAACCCTTGTTACCAACAAACATGAATTCCTTCACATAGTTTACTGATCCTCACTCTGCAGTGGAGGCTCTGGATACAGGAGCTGAACACCTCTGTCCAGCACTGACTCACACACACACACACACACACCTAGACTGATATTCATCTTGATGCTTTGGTAATATTGTCTGTGAACTTTCATGCCAATAAAGCACATTGAATTGAATTGAATTGAATTGAGAGAGAGAGAGAGAGGGGAGGGGGGGGGGGGGGGGGGGGAGAGAGATATTTATTGACCTGTAATAATATAGATAACAAGCACAGATCCTGTACAGACCCACAGCACGAGTGTTCAGTTCAATTCAATTCAATTCAATACAACGCACTGCAAGTACTGCAACACAGTTATCGGTTAAATAATTCCACTAATGAAGCATCACGTTAGTTCAGGCAGGGCACGGACGTCACGCGTTGCTAGTCATCTACCAGCTGATCGCCACGCACACCAATCATAATCCATTCTCATAACAAGGCGGTCTATTTAAATGGCCTCCTCCTACACTGATTCCTGCTTCTCAACTGCTGCACACTCTGCTGCTCGGTAAAGCTTTACCTCCACCTCCCCAGCCTCCACCTGATATAGTCTATGCAGTCGAGCCCACGGTGGCTCTGCTCTGTCCACTCTCATGGGGGGATTTGCATGGCGCCCCTGCTATACCTTCAGCATGCTTGCTGGGTAAGCAGGGAGCTGATAGAGCAGGGCCATATCCGCCAAACATAACTGTATTGTTGCAAAATGGTTTTATCTTGTAATTAATGGTTTTATCTTGTGGCTAAAGTGTTCCTGAATGTAATGTTAGTTAAATACCACAACGTGAGCTATATGTTACCTACCGTTAATGTTTGAAGGGCAGCAGAAGACGTTTATAAACGCTTATGCCAGGCTCAGATTACAGGAGTTTTTCGCCGATTTATCCCCGATTCGCCCCTCCCGACAATCGGAGGAAAAATCTGGATCTGAGTCTTGGTCGGAACCAAAGTGGTAATGTGAGCTGTTTACCGATCAAATCTTAACCCTCTCGAACTGTTCGAAGACGCATCGGAGCTGCTCCGATAATTTCTAACCTGTTTGATATTTGCAAGTTAAAATCTGCACAGCGACGTCACTTCATTAGGCCTTTCAACATTGGACAATACAACTTTAACGTCCCAGCCAGGACAGCTGATGGTATTGCCTAGCAACGGTAAACCTTTTAGCACTTTTAGCACTAGGCTAGTGATAGCGTACCAACGTTATAACAAACAGATCTGCCAGTTAAATTCTCACCTCCGGTTCTCGCTGAAGAACAGACAGCCCGCTTTGCCCACATCTCTCCAACCATTTCCTCATCCAAATTCGTCTGGCCTTTCGCTTTTCTTTGGTAAACTACTGCAAACTACTGAACACACCAGAGCCAGCTGTTCCGCCTCCATGTTTGTAAACATCTGCCTCCTGCCTCTCCATGGTGCAAGTTGTTGCATACAGCAGCTCCGTCGGGCAAGATAATCTTAATAATATCTTGTAGTGTGTAATGCACCGTCATTTTCTAAACTTGTAGTGTGAGCTTGTTTGCGATTTGAGAGAAGGAAATCGGTTAAGTTTCACCTTATCTGCGTGACGCAACTCGATTTCAAAATCAGTTAGGATTTTAAAACTCCTGTAATCTGAGCCCAGCTTTACTGTTTACAAATTCCGTTACACAGGCGAGTTCAGCAAATGGTGGAATGTTAAATTTCACTTTTGTTTTCACACCGGGAGACTCTGTGGATTGAGTTCAATGCTGCTGGTCTGCTGTCTGTACATCTCCAAATTACAGACATGACGTGATGTGACATCAGGCGCATTAGAGATCGATTTAGATCCATTTCTCTACATTGACCAACTTTTGACTTTGTGCTTCTGTATGGGAAACACTGCATCTCTTAGCCACAGACGCCTTCTAAAGGCTATCTGACGAAGCGCATCATCTCACTAATGGTATTTCCACAGGATCCGTCATTTCCACGCTTCCCATTCATTTTCTATGTAAGCGGCTGTGCAATACATTCTGGTAGAGCCGCGGTGTGTTTCGAGAGACAGCGCGTGACGTTGGCCGCTCCACATTTGCATAAAGTTGAGGTCTAGGCTACTTTATGCAAATCAGGGGCGTCCAGCGCAACTCGCTGCCTCTGGAAACTCCCAAAACTCGTGAACAAACTTTTAAACTAGCCGTTGTCGATCTAAAATGATGACAGATTCAGCAACTGTATGGCTTATTTCTCGCCTCAAATGTTTTCAGAAACACATTTCGGAGAGAGAGTTTCCAAACGAGCCGCCATGTTTTTCCAGTTTGAAATCCGGGGGCAGACGGCCCAACGAGTGACAGCGTTCGTCCAATCAGGTGCAGCAAGGAAGCACACCTATCAAGCATCCAATATTGGGAAGCAACGCAATCCCTTGCGTGAAACAGTGCCCCTGTGATAACACACCATAAGCGTTACTTGACTGACTGACTGACTGCTTGACCTGAATTTGCCTAGTGATACCCTCGGCTGCGGCGTATGTAAAAGACAGATCATAAACTTATAAAACATGACCTGTAACATAATTGTACAATGATTAGTGGGCTTGCTGCAAGCACACACACACACACCCCAACCACCCAGACACACACATTCACAACACAGCTACCCACACACACACACACACACACACACACACACTACACTACACTACTGGTACTGTATAGTACCAGTAGTGTAGTGTAGTGTGTGTGTGTCCTAGCAATCATCTAGTACACTCTAGCAACCACCTACAAACGCCCTAGCAACCACCCAGAAACACCCTAGCAACCACCTAGACCACCCTGGCAACCACCCAGTACACCCTAGCAACTACCTATAACACCCTAGCAACCACCTAGTAAACCCTTGCAACCACCTACTACACCCTAGCAACCACCTACAAACAGCCTAGCAACAAACCTAGTTCACCCTAACAACCACCTAGTACACCCTAGCAACCACTTATTACACCCTAGCAAACACCTACAAACGCCCTAGCAACCACCTAGTACACCCTAGCAACCACCTAGAAACACCCTAGCAACCACCTAGAACACCCAGGAACCACCTAGAAACACACTAGCAACCACCTAGAAGTGCCCTAGTAACCACCTAGAAACACCCTAGCAACCACTAAGAAACACCCTAGCAACCACCTAGAACACCCTAGCAACCACCTAGAAACACCCTAGCCACCACCTAGAAGCGCCCTAGCAACCACCTACTACACCCTAGCAAACACTTACAAATGCACTAGCAACCACCTAGTAGACCCTAGCAGCCACCTAGAAACACTGTAGCAACCACCTAATACACCCTACCAACCACCTCGAACACCCTAGCAACCACCTAGAAACACCCTAGCAACCACCTAGTACACCCTAGCAGCCACCTAGAACTCCCTAGCAACCAAGTTGAAACACCCTAGCAACCACCTAGAA
This sequence comes from Centroberyx gerrardi, assembly GCF_048128805.1. Taxonomy (NCBI): domain Eukaryota; kingdom Metazoa; phylum Chordata; class Actinopteri; order Beryciformes; family Berycidae; genus Centroberyx; species Centroberyx gerrardi. The sequence goes on along the minus strand of NC_136003.1, from coordinate 14,824,724 downwards.
GCACCCTAGCAACCACATAGTACACCCTAGCAACCACCAAGAAACACCCTAACAACCACCTAGACACACCATAGCAACCACATAGTACACCCTAGCAACCACCAAGAAACATCCTAACAACCACCTAGACACACCATAGCAACCACCTAGTACACCCTATCAACCACCTAGAAATACCCTAGCAACAGCAAGCCCACACATTTTCTCCAGGAAATGTATTCTAGTTACAAAGACAATGTTTCTCATTGTTGTAACACACAATCTCTCTCTCTCTCTCTCTCTCTCTCTCTCTCTCTCTCTCTCTCTCTCTCTCACACACACACACACACACACACACACACACACACACACACCTTGTGTCTTTGGACTGAGAGACATCACTCTTCATGTTGGCCAAGGTAGGTCTCAGACTCCATAAAGTAGCACAGAACAAGATCCAATTAAGCTTAAAGAAGAAAGACACTGAGAATGAGTAGATATTGAATCTGACCCAATCACCCCATTGAGAAAAGAATGACAACATTGACACTGTATGATGCATTACATTTGTTTGAACACTTTAACTGTCAGGATGTATTTTTTTCCCAACTGCACATTATGATAGTGCTATACTTCTGCAGTTTCTCAATGTTCTGTATTTGGTTATTATATCAAGAAAATATTACAGTAAGAATGATAATAATAACTAAGTGTATAGCATGTTTATTTAAAAAGTTACAAAGTGCTATACTGATTGGATTAAATCATATTAAAATGTGATTTCTAGTGGGGTTCTGGCTTAGCTTTCACCTGAAAATGATAGCTTGGCAAAAATAACCGGAGCAGTAATTGTCCAGTTGTTGAGTTGTAAACACTTATGATAAGCTGAACACTAAGACGTTAAATGCAATATAAGAGGGCTAAGCTAGCTAGCTTGTCATCTAACTAACATTTGTGCCATAGATAGATAGATAGATAGATAGTTGCTCATATGATAATACACTCACTGCAAGGACAACAATAACCGGCCCTGTTAAAGCCCAGTTGAAGTTGCGATCTCTTGACAGCCAGCACCTGCAATTCAATCACACAACACAATCTTATCCAACCATTGTGCAGTATAAATAGACATACATTAATCTGGAAGAAGCAATGAATGAGTGTATGTATCACTGTTTATGCTACTCACACCTCTGACTTTGTAGCGCCATAGCCATCAGAATACACCAGTGCAGAAATGCCCACAATCACAAATGGAACACCATAACCAGTGAGGTAGAGAAGAGGCTTGGGGAGGCCGTCCCTCTGGATGACCTGCACCTTGGAGAGTCTTCTGACCAGCAGATGGAGCTGGAGAGCTTCAAGCAGCATCCACACAAAACTGGCCACAACCAGGAAGTGGAGCAGCCCAGCCATGACAGTGCAGGCCAGCTGTTGACATACATAGCCTTTGCCATTGTCCATAGTTTGAAAACATGCATAGATATAGAAACTCTTTGTCTATTCATGTGTGGGTTAGTTTAGTGAGTGACTCCTGTAATAGGTGTCCTTTAAAGAGTAAAACCAAAACCAAATCTGTGTAAAGCCTGACATCTAATGGTAAAAAGCATACTACTGAAATTGTCATCTGCTATTGGCTGATCTTTGCAGCACAATGTAGTACTGGTTGTAGGATAATCACACTTAATAGAACACTTTGGTGCAATGTTACCTTTAGTCATATGCATTTACAAATTAGTCAGTGGCAAACACTGGCAAACTTGCCACAAAATACAAAATAAGGGAAAAGAAATACTAATGCCTGTTTAATCCATACAAATACAAATACTGTAGGACAGTACATTGTACTTACTGAATGGCTTCATTTAAGTAAAAGTATCACTGCAGTTAAACCGGTGTATTTACATTGTACTACAATACAACTCCTGATCCAGAGTGTTTAGAGCTCCATCAAGTCAGTTAAGTGCCAAGGATTTTGTCCGGTCTACTCCTGGCCTGTTTCATGTCTCATGCTGTTGCAGAACACACATGTGTCTTTAGCCAGGCAAAGCTCCATGCACAACTAGATACACACTCAGCAGAAAATTATTAACTTCAGTTGTCAAATTTATATAATACATGAGACCTGATAAAATATTGGTTGAACCACAGAAAAACTTCAGGGTTTGGATTAGTTCCTCAACCATTCTGAAAAATGACTGCCCTCTAGTAGCTCCTCAGATGACACTGAGTCATTCCTCTATTACCCATTAATATTGAACTTTGAAATGGACTGAGGACCCCAGGACACTTGTACTTGAAAATCAACTAGTATCTGTAACTTAGTCTTATCGTACCTCTTGTTTGACATATCTGTCATTCCACAGCAGCAGTAGATGGGATAGGCTGAGGCTGATGCAGAGGTGAAGACGGGCTGTGTTGTTGATCTTGGGGTTCCAACTACACAGGAGGAAGGTGAGGATGGCCAAAGCAAAGAAGAACAGCCCAATAATTACACACACTCGGTTCAGCCATTCTAGGAAAGGATCCTCTGGTGGAGGCTGAGAAGACAGAGGAACACACACAAACACACACACACTCTGATCAACCTGACCTTGGATGTGGGACTTAGCAAAACACATGTACACACAAATCTTTTGTACCTCCCCAATCTGCAGGATGAGGGCAAAGGTGGAAAGGTGAGAGCAGCTGCACACTGTGAAGTTTTCATCAGAGTATGCGACCCAACAGCCCTCTACTGACCAACGCATGGTCTCTCCCTCTTCTCCTCCCTGGTCATCCCCCTGTCTCTCTCTTTTCTTCTCTCCTTTGTCCTCCCAGTACACACAGGTCACCATACCAGAGTCAGGTAATCTCTGAAGAACCAAGAGAAACAAATATTATTAGATATGTCAAAAGATAGCTTTATGTTGTCAGAGAAGTGGATGGATGGATGAATGGATGGATGGATGGATGGATGGGTGGGTGGATGGGTAGGTATATAATCAATGGGTTGGTTGAATGAGCACCGTCTTGTGTTGGATAGTGAAGTTGACAGGCTGAGAGAGGTTGGTGTGGTTTGTTGTGGGCAAGATTGCAGTGATGACATCAGAGTACATCTCTGTCTTGTTCTCTGTTTGAAAGTATTGATGACTAAGAAGATTCTCCATCCCACTGAGTGTCATGAAGGCAGCTGCTGCAGAACCTGGGAATGTCCACATGATAGAGGAGACAAACAATCTCGTAAAAATCTTTACCATGGTAATCTCCATCATCATCATCCTCTTCATCATGAGCTCTCTCTCACCATTGTTGCTTTTGGCTACAGCCTGCAGGTTGATCTCCATGGTGTTTCCTTTGGCCGAAAGGGAAGTGCTGTTCTCAGTGTTGCTCCCTGGACCAATAGCTTGTAGACTCAAAGCTGGCACATAGATAGGAGTTACAACAGGTTGAATTGATATCCACCTAGAACTCAAATATGTCTAAGCCAGTGATTCTCAACCTTTTTCATATCAAGGACCCTAATTTAGTCCACATTTGATCCACAGTCCCCCATTTGATGAGATTTTGTCTCTCGGACCCAAATCTCAGAATATTTTTATTGTTAAATATGATTTTGTCCAGAATTCCATGACTATCTGTATTGTAGGTAGAGAGATAACAGTGAAACTATGATCAAAATAGTCATTCTTCTACATTCTCTAATTGTGTTAACTTCTTGTAAATGAAATAATGGTGAAGTTTAATAATTCATCAATTTGCTGTGGACCCCCTGGAACCCACTCAAGGACCCCACATTGAGAACCACTGGTCTAAGCTAAGAGGAATTTCTCTTACCCACTGTTGAAGTCTGTACGGTTCTGTTGGTCTGGTTCTGATTTGGCTCTATCAGGGTGGAAATCAAACGCCCTGAGATGCCCAGGATCACACTGCCGGTCTCCCCATCTCCTTCACTACTCACCATCTTGGTTGTCTTGGCCCGTGGTCCAACACCTGACACTTCCTTGAAAAATGTAAGTCATTGTAATGAATAACTGAATTGGCTGACAAATACACAGAAAACATATAGAGAGATATGGAGAGAAAGAGGTTCTCTCTAAAGACAACATGGTAGTAATGCTATTGAAATATGTTGGATGTTGAGTACCATAGATGCAGAGAAGCCGTTTGCCACTGTCTGCAAAGAAGACAGAGGGAAAAGAACTAGGTAAAATGTACTTGCAGTTTTCTCACCACATCACATCTTTACACCAAAAGTCAAGAATTGTTTGATCTGTTTCTACAATTAAAACACACTGTAGACCATGCTATGTTGAGTTGAAAAAGGTTTAAAAAATTAGCTACTGAGTATCGATTACATTCACAGTAATAATGCTCTCACAGAAAGCGTAAACACAGAGAGCAAGCCATTTGAATCTCTGTTTCCAACTCCAGTAGAATCATCATGCACTGACGTTCCTAGAAATTGGTAGGGTGTAATAAGTAGGTAGTGATTATCAATGGTACACAAACTGTGGGTTTAATTAGAGTTTTTTCTACAGACCGCTTCTGGTAAGGTGATGCCTGTGTTGTCCTTTAGTTGTTGATCCATATTACCAAGGAAAGCTCTCTCTTTTGTCTGGCCCTGCAACAAATACACAAACTCAGCCTCTTCTATCTAAATTTGGATTGTACATCTTCTACATCTTTTGATTGAACACAGTTACGTCTCATCTATGTAATTTTGGATTGTAGCTTGCAGAGGACAAAATAATTAAAGAGACATACAGAGACATTTTGGCAAATTAAATCATCATTAAATCATTAAACATTATTGTCATGCTTTAATAGGACTGATAATTGATTGATAATATTTTTACGTTTGTGTCAAAAATGTGTTTACTTTGCTACAGTGCATGCTAATGATTTAGCATGTCTGTGTTAAGTGGAAGGTACAGCCTAGTTTTGTATCATCTCAAAATCACATACATACTAAATGCTGAACATACAAAGGTGACATTGCAACCAATGTTTTCATTGCACAATGGTAAGAGATTACTCTGAGGATTGGATGATGTAGCAGGCTTGTTAACTTCTCAGTTAGCAAGCCTGTTAGACAGTTAGCAGGTCGAATGTTCCTCTGAAAGATCCTAAAACACGCATTGTTGCTAATTATTTGAGTGGACTGGGGTCATTTGCTTGCAAATTACATTGCATAGCATGATTAATGAAATTGTAGTCTTTCAAATTGAAGATGCCAGCAGTACTTACCTCTGGAGGTTTTATCTCATCAAGAATATCTTGAAGACCTGTCAATATGACAGCATACATAGCACATGAATGCCCTTAACAAAATGTTTCATAAATCTTTGTTCTCTTTTAATTTGACTGTGCTCACTTTGACAAAATGTGACCCCCATCTTCCACAAGATCCCAGTTGAAGGGTAGAATCCATCAGGACAGGAACAGTAGAAGGTCCCTGGTACATTAGTACACACAGTTTTGTGACCACACAGACCTGGTGTCTCACTGCACTCATCTATATCTGTAGAGGAGAAAACACACATTTACACAGGCCAGCTCTTATGGGCCAGCAGTGACCACTATTCTGGTCTGTCTATTCTTATGGGACACATTTGGACACCACAAGATAGTAAAAGCATAGGTCACACACATTGAACTATGGCACACACCTGTGCATGGGTTTGCAAAGCTGGCTATCACATCTGGGTTGTTTAGCCGGTAACCAGTGTTACAGGTACAGATGTGAGACCCAATTGCATTGGTACAGTTGGCATCAGGACCGCAGATTGTCTCATCTTCGACACACTCATCAATATCTGTGCAAATACATGATACATGCTTTGAAAAAGTTATTCTAATTTACTATTACTCACCTATGACCACATAGTTGGTATTACACATTTCGTATTGCACCCTTCAGATGAGGTCAATAGCCTAGAACAACTTTAGGAGTCAGGCTGCAAATCTAAGTCCAGGGGTTCTCAAACATTTTCATGTCAAGGACCCCTGAATTGACATACATACATTACACCAAAAAAAACCCAATTAATATTATTTTGGCCCAGGGACCATATATGGGAAGATTTTTGGTGTTTTTGAGTATTGAATTGTATACGTATTTGGACAGTAAATGGGGAGATAGTAGAGGGGAGAGTGAAACCTTATTCTTATACATTCTCTCATCAGGGGACCCTATGGAACCTCCTAAAAGACCCCCGGGGGTCCTGGGACCCTACTTTTGTGAACCAACGTCCTAGACACCCAAAAGTTGTAACCAGCCCATATTGGAGCTACATCCAAAACAATAGCTTTCAACCCTATTACATATACTGACACAGACCCCTGCTCTTCAAGGACTCTTCAGGATTCTTATCTAAGCTCTAGATATCACCTGGACTCCTGTCACCAGGACTACAGAAACTCTGCTTGACTTTGCTCCCTAAGTTTTCTTCAGCCCCTACTACCTGTTCACAATGCTACAACCTGCCCTCTCAAACTAACCTCTTGCTTATTGTGACTCTTGCATTCCTTGTTGGGTGTTTATATTGTAATCTAAAGTATAAGTCATCAAAAGTGTAATGGAAATCCATGCACAGATATATGTCAACTTTCAGGGTCTCAGGCACGTCTTCTCTGCAAATACCTTGACAGATGTTGGTCTCACTGGGTTCTTTGTCTGGTTCGGTTGGTGTGAACCCCTGAAGACATGCACAGATATAAGCTCCAGGTGTATTGGTGCAGACAGAATCAGGACCACAGACAGTAGAATTGAAACACTCGTCGATATCTGAGGAAGGGACAGTGACACTGTTCTAATGAAACTGTGACATAATATAGGATATATAGGACAAGATAAAATTGTATGATCTTTCCACTCATCACTTTTACTCATAAAGAAAAACATGAAAAGACAAAATGGGTCCTGTGACTTGTATTTTTATTCAAATCAAGGCATTTTATGCCGTTTGTGAAATATGATTCTAAAACAATACTTGACCTAGATGTCATGGACCCATTGAAGCATATCAAAAATTGATCATCTAGTCCCTACAGTCGCTTGGGTAGTTGCTGTTACAGAATTTAAGGATAAATTTGGCGATGTTGGACCTATATATAATTTGTCTCTTACATACCTGTAACACCTGGACCCGCTCCAGAGTCCGCTCCCATTGCTATAGCCTCTTACTGTTAACAATGAGTCCAAATGGGGTTTGTCAAAATATATATAAAAAAGCCAATTTGCTCAGAAAGCAGCAGCACGGCACCATTTCCACCATTTCTACCTGGCTCCATGTGCAGTTGTTTACAATCGGACATGACCATCCGCAAAATTAGATCACACTGCCAGTGACACATCTTCACCCCACAGCAGTCTGTGCTATCACAGAGAAAAATACTTCCATGATTTCCAGATTAGTGAAAGTGTGCGTAATGGCAGAATACTGTCATGAAACTAGAGCTAATTTTAATTATGTACTTTACAACTTTTCTGTTTACTGTCAACTCCCATGTGGAGCCTACAAATGGCATTTTTGGAGATATTTTGACAAACCCTGTTTGGACTGAGGCCTAGCAATGGGAGCAGGATGTTTCAACTGACAGCTGACTTGTGAGTCAATATTCTCTGCAGGTCCAAGTATTATAAGTATGTAAGAGACAAATTATGTATAGGTCCAAAATCGCCAAACTTATACTTTAACCCTCTACCCTCACCATAATCATCATGAGAGGGAGCAGGGAGCAAGCAATGAAAAAGATTGTATCCTTTGTGTTTGAGACACACTGAGAGATCTTAACACAGAGTCTGCTTCCAGGTGAGCAAATACAGGTCATGGGCAGTGACAGTAAAGTTTTATTGTCAGCTAGTGCTACTGCATAATGTACGATTTCCATTGTAATAATCATAATGTCATAATACTATATAATACAAAATTGTTCTGTTCTATTCTATTCTATTGTTCTGTCCTCGCTAAGCGTTGTCCCCAAGAACGTATACTCAGCTATACAGACAGCTAAACACTCTCCTAATGAAGCTCCAAGGAACAGACCGATGCATTGAATTTGGCAGTTTAATCAGGATTAAGTGTGAAAAGATGATGCCATTTATAAACTATGAAGGAGAGGATGGCATTGGATTGTAGCCAGCAGTAACATGTGGCTGCCTCAGGCAAGATCTTGAGAGGAAGAGAAGCACTTCCTGTTTCCGGGGTTAGCAAGAGAAACTACACAGAACAACCACCAGGGGGTGGCAAATGCAATACAAAACAGATCTGGCTCCATCACATCTATTCTATTCTATTCTATTCTATTCTATTCTATTCTATTCTATTTATTTAGATTAGATTAGGCTAGACTAGATTAGGCTAGACTAGACTAGACTAGACTAGACTGGATTGGATTGGATTGGATTGGATTGGATTGGATTGATTAGATTACATTACATTACATTACATTACATTAGATAAAGGGTTGTAGCAACAAGATCCAAATCTTGCTTTGGAAACCCTGGCTGAACCTACTTTTGACGAGCAAGTGCAGTTACAGTACAGTATGTCAGTACTGTCAACAGACCTTGGCAAACAGGAGATGAGTCAGGTACAAGCTGGTAGCCATCATTGCATGTGCAGGCGTAACTTCCTGGGTTGTTCTCACAGGTCCCATCATCACCACAGACGTTGTCAAGACACTCGTCAACATCTGTCAGGAGCAAGAGACAACCTTTACTGTCGTGTCAACCTGTATATCAGTCTAGCAACCTGCATAAAAGTGATGTAATAGCAGCCAAGCAGAAACAAACATTAGTTTGAGATTGCGAGAGACAGAGACAGGGACATTTTTTAAATGCTACCTGTGCATGGGTTGGACCCCCCAGGCGGTGATGCTGGGTCTGTTGCTATGTATCCCACCAGACAGGTACACTGGTGTGCTCCAATTTTGTTGGTACAATTGGAGTCAGAACCACAGATACCTGCAGTCCTCACACACTCATCTATGTCTGCCAGGAGATGTTACAGACACAATTTTAAAATGTGTGTATATTGCTAACAAATTGCAAATTGTAAGACTGCATGAAGCCTCTTGATGTACTTCTAGCTAGAAAGTTAATTGCATTGACCATAGGTCACATTGTGATTTACTATAGTTCAGATGCAACAAATGTGCTTACCAACGCAGCCATATGATTCTGGAGTGGGGAGGTGTTCTGGAGGGATTTCATACCCAGCAACACAAACACAGCCTCCATCACTCTCACACTTAGCAAGTGGTCCACACGAGTCTGGGTTACAGACATGATGATCTGAGTAGAAATATCACACGCACACACGCATGCACGCACGCACGCACACACACACACACACACACACACACACACACACACACCATATTCATAATGAAAAGATGAAAGCAGGTCACCCACTACAGCTGAAGTTACCTCATTGGCTGCTACATCTTGACACTGAAATATAAAACTACGGATGACAATGATTAGCTGTTACTCACAGATCACATAACCCAAATTGCCATATGGGTTTATAGGTTTGTACACATAGAATCCTCCAGGACAGAGGGCCACACTCATTGAAAAACCTTGATTGTTACACGTTCCAACATCTCTATATGCAGTCCCTGTTGTTGGTGTCTCTGACTCAGTAGTTGGATACGAAAATGGAATCTGAACAGTGTAATAGGTGCCACCACGGTTGGAGCCAATGCAGTCTGAAACAATTCGGTCTCCACCAATCCCTGTGAAGCGCCACCACTTGTTAGGCAGATTTGCATCGTTTTTGGGGAAGCCAGGGAAGGAAGTTGATGTAAAGGCTCGGTTCCGCCACGAATCAGTTAAGTTGGTGTACCCATCACAAGAATCTGCATGGAACAAGGAAAATGATGTCAATAATGATGAACACAGATGACTGCCATTTCACCTATGGAGCCTAGAAGCTTTTTGTGTCTGCTAGTGAACATCATCCATACCAGGAGGAAATTCACAATGGGCAGGGATGAACAGTAAACCTGAGAAAAACAGACAATGGAGAGTTATGGAGAGGAAGAATAGCTTACAAGTTGTCAGTATTATTAAAAAAAATGAAATGTCATATGAGAAAACTGACTTATTTAGTTATTGAAATGAAGAGATATAAGGAATTTGTCTGATGTGTCTGAGTCTGATTTATTTCTAAGATATTTATATCAAAAAATAACTTCAATGCTGAACTGGTGATGATGATGACCACAAAATAAAAAAAAATATGCATTATTAAAATGAATGTAAAATAATTATTTATAATCTAATAACATGTTCTTGTTGGAATGATTTGCCGTTAAATTGATTTGGAGTCAAGACAACACTTTCAGCTAAAACACTTTTGCTACTTTAAAAAACTGCCAACAAAGAATTAATTGATTTTGATCATGCATGAATCAGGATCATACGGAGCCCCTAAAGTCCTTTCGGGACTTTAGGGGCTCCGTAGGGATCATACTGCTCAACTTTTTATGAATTAAATAAAACAGCATTATTTTCAAATTAGCCACAATACATTTGAAATGGATTTTGAATGAATTCCTTGGGATCTAATGTAATAAGTCTTGATCAGTCCATAACTTTTGAGATTCTCACACATTGAATGAACGTGAATTCACTCACCCAGGAGAAGTGACAGGACACAGCAATTCATCATGACAGCTCCCTCTCCGGCTCTGCAAAACATCAATCCTCACTGTCTAAGGTATACATCTTAGAAATTTGCACAGCACGCAAAAAATGTTTTTAGAAGGTTTGGTACAAATGCAAAAAGCAATGCAAATTCACTGACTCATGATGGGAAAACATGTAGAATAATAGAGCACATGACAAGACAAGAGGAGGGACAGTCTTTTAAGTAGTATGATGATTTCAGCAGAAGGTATTTCACTCATAGCCTATTATAACAAAGCTTAATGATTAGTTGGTGACAGACACTTTATTGTCATCAGGGAGGGAAATTATTTTCTACAGCAGTACAGTCCAGTCCAGTCCAGTCCAGTCCAGAGGCACTCTTAATTTAGAAAGTAACACAGTAACAGCACAGAAAGGGACCAACTCACAGTGATGCTTGGCAGACATGCTGAGCACACACAAAAATAATGGTGATTACAAATACATAGATAATTTAAAAACAGTAACAAACCTTGATCAACAGCCATTACAATTCACTGAATAAGACCCAGAGTCATTATCGTCACATCTGTCTGTGTCCAGCCAGCTGGAGATTAGCGAGTGAGCATGAGTGAGTGTCTGTGTTGTGGATCTGAGTCTATGTGTGTGCATTAAAATGAGAGATGACAGAGGGGATAAAAGAGTTTCTGTCTCTGTTAGTCCAGGAGATGGGGGCCCGAAGGCGTCGTCCTGAAGGGAGGAAGGTCAGGTCATTGTTCAGGGGATGCAGGGGGTCAAAGAGGATCTTGTTGGCCGTCCTGTCCTTTCTAATACCCAGGATCTTGCTGACAATGTTTATTGTCATCCTAATCATGTTTTTTTTGGGCGACGTTTGTGTTCCCAAACCAGCAAAGCACGCAGCATGTAAGAATGCTCCCTATGAAAGCTTTATAAAAGAGTTAAAATGGGCCGGTCTGTACCAAAGGATGCCAGCTTCCTTAAAAACTAGAGTCTTTGTTGACATTTTCTGTGTACATGTGCAGTGTGGTGATCCCACTTAAGTTTATTACCTCCGCCAAGGAGGTTATGTTTTCGGTGCCGTTTGTTTGTTTGTCTGTTAGCAGGATTACGGAAAAACTACTGGCCCGATTTTCATGAAACTTTGTGGAAGGGTGTAGCATGGGCGGAGGTCTGCGCTCTCCGAGTGCCCTTCTAGTTATCCATGATTATGCCCAGATATTTATAGCCGCCAACAACCTCGATGGCTTGGTCCTTGATAGTCTAACTGTAGCCTGGGCAGGATGATGATGTCTTCTGAGGTCTATGTGCATCTCATTCGTCTTACTTGTGTTAAGAGTCAGGTGGGAGTCATCACACCGCTTCAGGAAGTCGTCCAGCACAGGGCCATAGAGGACTTCTTCATCAGATAAGAGACCAATCAGAGCAGTGTCGTCGGCAGACTTAATCAGATGCCTGTTGGGGTATTGGCTAACACAACTGTTTATGTATAAAATAAAAAGTACTGGGGAGAGGACACAGCCCTGAGGAGAGCCAGTTTTAGCAATTCGTGTCTCTGACATCCACCTACCCACTTTGACCTGCTGTGTCCTTCTGGAGAGGAAATCCCAAATCCATAGGATGAGGGTTTCACTAAGGCCAAAGTGAAGTGGAGCCTTTCTGCCACGATATGTGGCTTGATGGTATTAAAGGCAGATGAGAAGTCCACAAATAAAACCTTTGCATGACACTTGGACTCATCCAGATGTTGGTATAGCATAATCAGAAATGTAACATTACATAACATTAAATAATGACATGAGACATTTAAAACACACAAGAGGAGAAGTAACTTATTGGTGCTAGATTCGTTTCTATAGAGCCATGCTATTACAGTAGTGATCTGCATAATGACAGATTGCTCTCCTACCAAGAAACAAGAACCAAGGACTGCTTTATCCAAAAACCTAGCAATCCAGGGGCCAGGCACTCTAGGTATTGGGTGCATCCAGTTACCCTAGAAATGCTTCCTCCTTTCCTTCATGACCCAGAAACTGATGTTTGCCCCGCCATCTAGCCAACCATCTCAGTACAGTTCTGTTCACTTCTCCTCCATCTCTCACTCACTTTCCTCCCTTCCTTTTCTCGCCTCCTTCGAGTTTCTTCCTGGTAGGAGATAAGTGGTAGCAAGGGAGGAGAGGAAATGAGCAGTACGCTAGTTACCCCTGGATTGGAATAATAAGCAACTTCTAATTGTTATTTAATTAATCATTAACCTAAGTTTGTTAGGCTTATAAATTTGCATTATCCTAAAATGTTGAAAGTTCCTCCAATGAGGCCACAGACATGGGCTGCGTGGAGCTTAATTTTTATTTGTATTTATTTATTTATTTATTTATTTTTTGGGAGGGCTGGAAATGTATCCATGCTGCCAAAGAAGTGCTGGTACCACAGATAAATAAATGCTGACATGCACAGTTTTGCTGCAACTCTCAACTCAAATCTTCTACTAGGACTTTCAAAATTAATTTATCACCATCTCTTGTGGAGGCTTTGTCATAATCAGTTGGATTTAAGCAATCATGTCATTTTGTGTGTAGTGCATGATCTGATGTGAATCAGATGCACAAATGAAACTAGGCAGGTTATGTAGTTTTGACTCTTGTACTGCTTGTTATGTTGGCGATCTGGGAATGTAAACTTGATTTGCTGTTGCACTCACTGTATGTCACTCCGATTAAGAGCATCAGCTAAACACAATGTAAATGAGAATATGTCTGGCTTTGCCCATCCCGTTAATTTGTCTTGTGAAGCTGGACACATGCACCCCAGTGCATCCCGAACCCCATGCAAATACAACAATACAAATGGAAAAGAAAGAGAGAGTCAATTGATCTGAACGTTTTTTACTCAGTAGTGTGTGTGTCTGTGTGTGTGTGTGTGTGTGTGTGTGTGTGTGTGTGTGTGTGTGTGTGTGTGTGGGGGGGGTATGACTTAAGTCACTTTCAGGGACACACACCAGACTTAAGACCAGTTGATTGGGGACGGCTTGTGCAATTGGGGACAAAAGCCGTGTCTCCAATTGGTAAAAAGCTGATTTTTGGATCAGTGGTTAAGGTTAGGGTTAGGTTAAAGTTAGGGTAAGGGTTAGGTTTAGGCAAGTAGTGGTTATGGTTAGGGTTAGGGTAATTCTCCAGGAAATGAATATAAGTCTATGTAAATACCCCAAAAGTGACTTAAGTAAGATTGTGTGTATGTGTGTGTGTGTGTGTGTGTGTGTATGTGTGAGAGATGTGGACAGTGACCTACAGCAGTTCTGGGTGGAAACATGTTTGTAGAAACTTCTCAAAATTCTTTCACACTCAAGCAAATGCATAGATGAAGAGTGTAGCTCTTGTTTTGAAAAATAATTTATAGAAATAATTTAATAAGTTTAATAAGTCAAAACATGTACAACATGTAGAATTTATAAAAACAAGTTCGCTAATGAATAATGCTTTGATATGGGTAATGACTTCATCTCTCTTCTCTGTCTCTCATCTCTTTTTTCCCATTTCATTTCATCACCATTATCCATCTTCCTTTCTTCCTTGGTCTGTTTGTTCTTCAGCCTTGTCCAAGTCCTCAGAGACTGATGGTGCATCTCTCTAATGAAACACATCATTATTATTATTATTATTATTAGTAGTAGTAGTAGTAGTAGGAGGAGGAGCAGTAGTATTAGTAGGATTATTTTTTAATTTTAAAACGGAATGAAATTTAGGCAAATATTACACAAACCATTAGCAAGACACTAATAAATATAAGGTGTGGTTCTGGTTAGAAGTCTTGCAGCTGCACTCTGCACTGTGCTAGCAGCCTTGCAACTGAGGTGAGACAAAGTTCAGATGAAATAAACAAGTGTGCTAGCACTTCTGAGGTGTTGGGAGGGTATTCAATATTAGAGAGGCATACAGCGACAGTAAATATACACATGCTCGCACGTCCAGTGTCATCGCCATCTAACGTCTCATTGGCCCTAATGTTGTGCATTCTCACAGACGCACCCATACACTCCGACAGTGACAAACACACAGAGCACGGCTCTTATTGAGGTGCTCCATCCCAAGCACCTAGTAATATGATATCTTACTCCACATCATCAAAACACAAAATGATAAAAGATTTTCTCATTTTCTCATTATATTTATTATATATTTTCACTCATCATTTTTATCATACTTATTATCTGCCTAAACCGCTAAATGAACATAGTGCTTCAGTGAATAATTTTCACTGCTGTTTTCACTGTATTTTTCACTGTACAAACACATACTATTTGTATATGAGCATACAGCCACGCTGTATCTGCAAGAACTCACCACAGATCCTTCAGCTTTACGTTTTCTGAAAGAGCAGGTCAGCCATCTCATGTACTCCTCTCGCACCTAGAAAACATAATGAAATATACTATGCTGTACGTTTTGAATGCATATTGACACTCCAGCTTCCTAACACACCAGAAAGATTATGCCTAATTTTGCAACTGCAACTAAAATGCAATTTAACATTCTCTATTTTATACTCTTCTTGATCTGGATCTGGGGAATGATCTGGATAAGTCTACCTCCTTGTTGAGCAGACAGTGGACGATGAAGAGGAAGGTCCCCTGTTGTGAGTTGAGAACGATAAAGAGGAACTGAAAGAAGATGTTGGTCTGGTACAGGCCTAGGATCCAGGTACAGCCCAGTACGACAAACTGGGCCACGATCTTGAACACAATCAATCTGCAAACAAAAACATTTTTCTTGGCTTTTCTCATCATGTGGTGAAATTCAAATTTGGTAGACAGAGTAAACAATGAAATCTACCAATGGAAAGCAGCTTACAAAGGGCATAGAATATATTCATATACCACACACACACCTTGTGTCTTTGGACTGAGAGACATCACTCTTCATGTTGGCCAAGGTAGGTCTCAGACTCCATAAAGTAGCACAGAACAAGATCCAATTAAGCTTAAAGAAGAAAGACACTGACAATGAGTAGGTCTGACCCAATCAATGAGAACATTGATACCGCAGGATGCATTACATTTGTTTCAGTACACTTTAACTGTCAGGATGTCTTTGTTGTTTTTTTTCCCCCAAACTGCACATTATAATAATGCTATACTTCTGCAGTTTCTCAATGTTCTGTATTTGGTTATTACAGCCAGAAAATATTAAGACTGATAATAATAACTATGTGTAGAGCACGTTTCTCAAAAAAGTTTAGTTTAACTGAGTTGTAAAAACCATAGATAGATAGATAGATTGATAGATAGATAGATAAATAGATAGTTGCTCATAATACACTCACTGCAAGGACAACAATAACCGGCCCTGTTAAAGCCCAGTTGAAGTTGCGATCTCTTGACAGCCAGCACCTGCAATTCAATCACACAACTGTACACAATCTTATCCAACCAATGTGCAGGATAAATAGACATACATTAATCTGGAAGAAGCAATGAATGAGTGTGTGTCACTGTTTATGCTACTCACACCTCTGACTTTGTAGCGCCATAGCCATCAGAATACACCAGTGCAGAAATGCCCACAATCACAAATGGAACACCATAACCAGTGAGGTAGAGAAGCGGCTTGGGGAGGCCGTCCCTCTGGATGACCTGCACCTTGGAGAGTCTTCTGACCAGCAGATGGAGCTGGAGAGCCTCAAGCAGCATCCACACAAAACTGGCCACAACCAGGAAGTGGAGCAGCCCAGCCATGACAGTGCAGGCCAGCTGTTGTCATACATAGCCTTTATTAGAGATGTAACCATTTATTACAAAACATGGTAATACAGTTTAATTTGGCACAATGGCTCACTTCTAAAAAGCTGCTGTCTGCCTAATTGAGCAAGCTTGCCCACGATAAGGCAGAGAACACGAACATAACCCCCCTGCATAACCACAGAATAACACTGGTACTCTTTTCTCTCTGGTTATCTTCAGAGTTAAAAACAACTAGAAAGTATAGACTGGGCAGGTGGAGGCTGGAGGGGTGGTGGTAAAGCTTTACCAGCGTATGCAGCAGTAACAGTGATGGTGAGCATGAGTGAGTATAGAGAAGTTTGGGTTCCCGTGTTGAAAGACTTTGGCAAGTGTTTTTATAATGTGTTTACCAGTGTCTGTGTTGTGTTATATCCCTAGGGAAGAGTATCTAAGTCTTCATGAGAGCTGAGGAGATGCACATGTGGACTAAACAGGCAATCTGCACAAAGTGCAGTTTGTGACCAACATATAGACTTTCATGCAGAGGCTGATGAAGGAGATGCATAAGACCATAGAAAATTTGGCTGCAAACCAACTTCAGGTCCTTGCGCTGCAATGTGGGTGGGGTCAGGGTCCGGGTCCCTCCCCTCAAGTGCCTCCATCATGATGCCATGTCTCTTGTGGCCTCAGAAAGCCTTGATAAGCCCGATAGGTGAGTCTGCTGCTCCTAGCTCCTAGCTCCTAGCTCCTCTGCCGTGGATGACAATGATGTGGATGACGCTGATGCAGATTTTTTGGGGTGGTTCTGGGACCTGTGATTTGTCTATTGAAGTGTTTGGTTTAACGCGCTGCAGCAACTACTGGCATCCCTTGCCTGCTGTCCCCTTCCATAGTTTCTGCACTGGACTGGGACCCTAAAAGGCAGAGGTACCCCACCTTGCCTGTATTTCCAGATTTTGTTAAGCACCTTCAGTTCCCTGTTCAGCTCTTGCCAGTCTCAGTGGGGCATCTAAGCATGGGCTAGCGGGAACCTTGAGGATGAGCTCAACCTTCATCATCCGATGAAACCATATTTGGTTTAAACATTTTTGTCACTGTTTGACCAGTGGTCTGTTATTGGTGTACCTGAAGGGCCTGACAAGGGGCTTCAGATGTCAAGAGGCACTGCAGACCTGATGGTGGAGATGCTCAAAGTCATTGATATGGTGATCCAGGGGGTGAGTGCTCAGGCCAGGGTTGACACTGGCTCAGATGCATATGCAGATGCTGATCGGGCAACAGTATTGGAGGCCAGTATAATCCCCAAGGTGTGGGGATTATACGCTTGCCCAGGCCTGGAAGGCCTGGGAAAGCATATAGGCTATTCTTAGGCAAGCATACAGGTTATTCTTCAGCCCACATGGTCAAGAACCCCAGTTGGGCGGCCCCAGAGGAAGCACACTCCACAGCAACCCACTCCAATGCACATTGGAGATCATAGTCTAATGAGACCAAAACGATGGCACAACATCATCTACAAACAGCAGCCACCCTAATGTCACTGAACTGGACACTCTCCAGAACTTGGCTGCACCTTGAAATCCTGCCCATGATTAACAGGAGTGAGGGCAACATGCTCACCTTGAAATAGTTTGATTTAATACCAAGATTGAGAACATTCATTCATTCAACATTCATTCTGAATGTCTGGGCTGAGTGGCTTGCAATATTGGCCCCAGCACCCCATACTCCCACAGTATCTACCACAGGATACCTCAGGGAACACAGTCAAAGGCTTTGTCTAAATCCACAAAACACATGTTGATTGGAGTAGCAAACTCCCATAACCCCTGGTCTACTTTTCTGTGACCATGCAAGACAAAATGCATTTTGTTCCTCCTGAATCCGAATGTGGCGTTATGGACTCTATTGATAATGCAGGATTACAACCGTCACAGTCACGTCTCTTCACATTCCCTCATTATTGCAAATGTGAGCACTCAGTATTGAGTCGTTAGGTGGAGCCCTCTCCACCCACTTACCCACTTCTAAACTGCTGTTAGGCACATATGCGCACACATCCCTACAGCCTGTCCACTGGGCCAGATTCCAACTGTGCTGGACTCCTCAAATCCACCTGCCACATCTCTCCCCCAAGACAACTCCTAAGGGGAGAAACTACTCCTGATCAAGGAGTTTGGTTTCAGAGATTACATTGTGCACGGAAGTGAGCCCAACTATATGTAGTTGTTATTTCTCAACCTCTTGCATCTGCTCTGGCTCCTTCCCTCTAGAGAGGTTATGTTCCATGTTCAGAGAGCCAGTTTCCATTGCCAAGGTCCATCATGTCTGCTGAGTCTGCTTTGCACCTGTCCTTCACCTGACAGGCATTGCACTGGACAACTATCCTTCATTTTGCATGTGGTGAGCCCACAAGGCAGTAGTGAAGTGGACCGTTGGCTGCAGGACCAATCATGGTCTAAGGAATGTTTCAAAATTCAGCGCATGCAGGTTTGGCCCCAAACCTGCAAAGTAATCACTAAAATGTGTTTCCTCTGACTTGACTCTGAGCTGGAAGAGCCAATAATCAGTCCGGTCATCCTCCTAGAATTTAAAATTAATTCAGATTCAACTGACAAAACCAGAGTTGCTCTCATTTATAATGAAGGTTCAGTTCTTGAGGAAATCAGAATGTAGTAGAAATTT
The DNA here is from genome assembly GCF_048128805.1 of Centroberyx gerrardi. Lineage (NCBI taxonomy): Eukaryota > Metazoa > Chordata > Actinopteri > Beryciformes > Berycidae > Centroberyx > Centroberyx gerrardi. The sequence continues at coordinate 14,805,705 of NC_136003.1, read as the reverse complement.
TTCCTTATTGAAATACATATTACAGGAGTGTTTAGAGCTGGCTTTTTGTCTATCAAGTCAGTTAAGTACAGAGGATTTTTCTGTTTCTGTGCGTTCATGTCTAATGGTGTGAACACAAACGTGTCTTTAGCCAAGCAAAGCTTCATGTACAAGTAGATACTCACTCAGCAGATTCTTTTAACTTAAGTTCTGTCAACTTTATAAAAAACTTGAGGCCCCATAAAATAGCGGTTGATCCAAAGGAAAACTTATATTTTTGATCTGAGATTTGACGGGTGTAACATTAGTTTCTCAACTATTCTGGAGAATGCATAACCCTGAAGACCTCTAGTCCCCTCTGCTAGCTTTTCAGATGGTATTTAAATATTCCCCTCTGACCCTTTAACTTCAATAGAACTTTAAACAGGACTGAGGATGCTTGGAAAATACTTATTGAAAATCAACTTAGTCTTATCGTACCTCTTGTTTGACATATCTGTCATTCCACAGCAGCATTAGATGGGATAGGGCGAGGCTGATGCAGAGGTGAAGACGGGCTGTGTTGTTGATCTTGGGGTTCCAACTACACAGGAGGAAGGTGAGGATGGCCAAAGCAAAGAAGAACAGCCCAATAATTACACACACTCGGTTCAGCCATTCTAGGAAAGGATCCTCTGGTGGAGGCTGAGAAGACAGAAGAATGCACACAGACTGATTAACTTGGCCTTGAGACTGGTCTAGCATTTACATACAGGCACAGACAAATGGGCAGAGTACCTCCCCAATCTGCAGGATGAGGGCAAAGGTGGAAAGGTGAGAGCAGCTGCACACTGTGTGGTTTTCATCAGAGTATGCGACCCAACAGCCCTCTACTGACCAACGCATGGTCTCTCCCTCTTCTCCTCCCTTGTCATCTCCCTGCTCCTCTCTTTTCTTCTCTCCTTTGTCCTCCCAGTACACACAGGTCACCATACCAGAGTCAGGTAATCTCTGAAGAACCAAGAGAAACAAAGATTATTAGATATGTCAAAATATACCTTTATGTTGTTAGAAAAGTGGATGGATGGATGGTTGGATGGATGGATGGGTGGGTGGGTGGATGGATGGATGGATGGATGAATGGATGGATGGATGGATGGATGGATGGATGGATGGATGGATGGATGGATGAATGGATGAATGGATGGGTGGATGGGTAGGTATATAATCAATGGGTTGGTTGAATGAGCACCGTCTTGTGTTGGATAGTGAAGTTGACAGGCTGAGAGAGGTTGGTGTGGTTTGTTGTGGGCAAGATTGCAGTGATGACATCAGAGTACATCTCTGTCTTGTTCTCTGTTTGAAAGTATTGATGACTAAGAAGATTCTCCATCCCACTGAGTGTCATGAAGGCAGCTGCTGCAGAACCTGGGAATGTCCACATGATAGAGGAGACAAACAATCTCGTAAAAATCTTTACCATGGTAATCTCCATCATCATCATCCTCTTCATCATGAGCTCTCTCTCACCATTGTTGCTTTTGGCTACAGCCTGCAGGTTGATCTCCATGGTGTTTCCTTTGGCCGAGAGGGAAGTGCTGTTCTCAGTGTTGCTCCCTGGACCAATAGCTTGTAGACTCAAATCTGGCACATAGATAGGAGTTACAACAGGTCGAATTGATATCCACCTAGAACTCAAATATGTCTAACCTAAGAGGAATTTCTCTTACCCACTGTTGAAGTCTGCACGGTTCTGTTGGTCTGGTTCTGATTTGGCTCTATCAGGGTGGAAATCAAACGCCCTGAGATGCCCAGGATCACACTGCCGGTCTCCCCATCTCCTTCACTACTCACCATCTTGGTTGTCTTGGCCCGTGGTCCAACACCTGACACTTCCTTGGAGAATTAAAGTCATTGTAATGAATAACTGAATTGGCTGTTACAAGCACAAAATAGAGTAAAAGCTCTCTCTAAAGGCTACACAGTTAGTGTTACTGAATTTATGTTTTGAATGGTGAGTACCATAGATGCTGAGAAGCTGTTTGTCACTGTCTGCAAAGAAAGGACGAGAAGTACAGAGGGAAGAGGATTAGTGGATTACATCACATTGGTGCACTAAAATAGTCTAAAGTGTTATATCTGTTTATATATCTGTTTATCTAATTAAAATAGATCATGCTACTTGGCCTTGACATGTAAGATAATTCTATAAACCAACAAAAATAAGTAATCAACAGTCCACGAACTGTGGGTTAAATCAGAGGCGTCACAAATAGGGTGGACAAGCTGCGACAAGTCCCACCCAAAGTTAGTCCTTTTGTCACACTCAATAATTTTGAGGCCCAGCCAGAATCAATAAATAATCAAGGGGGCCTAGAAGAATTCTAATTTCACAGTGCTTGGATTGCTGTTTAACATGAAAGCCAGTTGATCATACAGTATGATTCATCAGTCAGACAAATGTTTCACACTATGAGTGGCTGTTTGCTGTGCCTTCTACAGGCGGACCTGGAACACGCCCCTGGAACGTGCATCAAGCTTGTTCAAGGTGAGCCAAGGCCAGACTGAGGGAGAACAAGAGTCACACAGCATGCAGCCTAAGGTAAGGCAACTTGCAATCGTAATTATTTGCAGCCCAAAGAAAATTTTAGCCTAACTTAGCTAATTCTAGCTAAGTTAAGCGAAGTGCTAGAGTGCAGTTTTTAATCTTAATTAATCAGGTTAAAAGTGAAAAACATCATGACAATGACAATCATTTGTTCAACAGTTTTGACCTGACCACTTCTGATTGTTTAAGGCAATTAAATACTTGTACCCTAGAGCCCAGATATGAGGACTAACAACATCACTTTGTGTGTAGATCATAAGTTGAAGACAATCGTCTAAGATGGCAGGAAATGCATTCAAACTTTCACCAATTTTCTGGGGGAGGACCCCCAGACTCCCCACCAAACTCTGTCCCACCCAATATGTAAATAGTAGTGACGCCCTTGGGTTAAATCAAAGTTTTTTCTACTGACCGCTTCTGGTAAGATGATGTCTGCATTGTCTTTCAGTTGCTGGTCCATATTGCCAAGGAAAGTTCTTTCTTTTGTCTGGCCCTGCAACAGATGCACAAACTCAGCCTCATTTATCTTGAAAGCAACTAACTGGATTGTAGAGTAAAATATTCAGAGTATACACAGATATTTTGGCAAATACTATCTTTGATCATGTTATCATTGCGCTACAAGTGGAATGATAAGAGTTTCACCTTTGTATGTCCAGTTTTTGTTTACATTGCTACCATGTATGCTAATTGTTTGGCGCATGTCAGTGTGAGGGGGATGGTACATGCTAGCTTTATATCATCTAAATTTCACTGTTGTATACTACTGAACATACAAAGATTATACTGCTACCAAAGTTTCATTGCACATCTTCTCAGATGGGCAGCATCATAGCACAAACTTGGATCTTTCAGCAATGAAACTTTTTGACAAGAGCATAAGACAAACTTTTGTTGCTTATTTTAGTATATCAGGGGTATTTTCTTGCAAATGACTTTGCATAGCATGGTAAATAAAATTGTCCTCTTTCAAATTAAAGATGCCAGCAAAACTCACCTCTGGAGGTTTTATCTCATCTAGAATGTCCTGAAGATCTGTTGGATTGGTTGGAGTGTGGAAAATAGATAAAAATGAAATAAATACATAAATAAAATAAAATAAAATAAACAACCATCTATTGCTCATAGGACACATCAGGATATGACAGCATGCATTAATCCCCTTAACAAAATGCTTCATAAATCTTTGTTCTCTTTTAACTTGACTGTGCTCACTTTTACAAAATGTGATCCCCATCTTCCACAGGATTCCAGTTGAAGGGTAGAATCCATCAGGACAGGAACAGTAGAAGGTCCCTGGTACATTAGTACACACAGTTTTGTGACCACACACACCTGGTGTCTCACTGCACTCATCTATATCTGTAGAGGAGAAAATACACATTTACACAAGCCAGCTCTTATGGGCCAGCAGTGACCACTATTCTGGTCTGTCTATTCTTATGGGACACATTTGGACAGCACAAAATAGTAAAAGCATAGGTCACACACATATTGAACAAGAGCACACACCTTTGCATGGGTTTGCAAAGCTGGCTATCACATCTGGGTTGTTCACCTGGTAACCAGTGTTACAGGTACAGATATGAGTCCCAATTGTGTTGGTACAGTTTGCATCAGGACCGCAGATGGTGGCATCTTCGACACACTCATCAATATCTGTGCAAATACATGATATATGCTTAACGAAACTCTCATTTTAATTGTTGGTTTTGCACATATTGTACCCCTTCAGATGAGGTCAGTGGAATAGAATACACTTCAGTATCAAATGTAGGATTCAAATCTAGGTCACTCACAAAAGAAACCAAACACCAATCAGCATATTGTATCAGCCTAGACAATCAAAAGTCGTAGCCAGCCTACTGTGGAGCCACACTGACATGTGGATTTTAACCTTATTACATATCAAGCCCCTCCTCTCTCAGTGTAGCTTCTTATCCAAACTCTGGATATAACCTGTTGGGACTACTGAAACTCCCACCTGGCGCTGCTCCCCAAGCTTTCTTCAGCCCCTGGATCTCGTTCCCAATGTTGCAACCTGCCTTCTCTTCAACATAACTCCTCACTCTGCTACTAGCATACACTTGTGTGTCCCTTTCTTGTTCCCTGGCTACCCAATGGTGGGATGAGCTTTCCACTACAGTCAAGACTGTGGAATTGTCATTTTCCATCTGCCAATGCATGCTGAAAAATGTCTCCCTGTCGCCCCCATTCCTTCTTTACTTACACATGATCTTTTTCCTGTCTTGCAAATAAATGTATTGCAAAAGCTTAAAGGTAATGACTGCCAAGAGGCATTTTGGCCCTCAAGGTCTCAGGCAAATACCTTGACAGATGTTGGTCTCGCTGGGTTCTTTGTCTGGTTCGGTTGGTGTGAACCCCTGAAGACATGCACAGATATAAGCTCCAGGTGTATTGGTGCAGACAGAATCAGGACCACAGACAGTAGAATTGAAACACTCGTCGATATCTGAGGAAGGGACAGTGACACTGTTCTCAAAAACAAAGACATTGTTGTATTTGTATTTTGATTTTAATCAAAGAATCTTGTGCCATTGTGCCATTCAAGTTTTGTGAAATATGTTTCAAACAAAAAATATTTCACTCAAAAATTATGGACCCACTGAAGCATATATCTGAATCTATCTATCTTTAAACTCAGAATTCTGAGAATTAAGTCAGAATTCTGAGTTTAAACTCAGAATTCTGACTTTATTCTGACTTTAAATTCAGAATTCTGACTTTATTCTCAGAATTCTGAGATTAATCTCAGAACTCAAATACATTTTTCACGTGGCCCTAATCCTCTTCTGTATTGACAGCTGACCCACAGATTTTTTTTTTTTTTTTCACATTCCCACAATGGCATCAAGAGGCATATTCAGGTCAGGAAGTCAGTCAGTCATCTAGAGGGCCAAATGCCTAACTGACTCTCTGTCGTTAATTTACGAACATACTTTTGACGAGCAAGTGCAGTTACAGTACAGTATGTCAGTACTGTCAACAGACCTTGGCAAACAGGAGATGAGTCAGGTACAAGCTGGTAGCCTTCATTGCATGTGCAGGCGTAACTTCCTGGGTTGTTCTCACAGGTCCCATCATCACCACAGACGTTGTCAAGACACTCGTCAACATCTGTCAGGAGCAAGAGATAACCTTTACTGTTGTGTCAACCTGTATATCAGTCTAGCAACCTGCATAAAAGTGATGTAATAGCAGCCAAGCAGAAACAAACATTAGTTTGAGATTGCGAGAGAGAGAGAGACAGAGACAGGAACATTTTTTAAATGCTACCTGTGCATGGGTTGGACCCCCCAGGCGGTGATGCTGGGTCGGTAGCTATGTATCCCACCAGACAGGTACAGTTGTATGTTCCAATTTTGTTGGTACAATTGGAGTCAGAACCACAGATACCTGCAGTCCTCACACACTCATCTATGTCTGCCAGGAGATGTTACAGACACTATTTTAAATGTGTGTATATTGCTAACAAATTGCAAATTGTAAGAATGCATGAAGCCTCTTGATGTACTTCTAGCTAGAAAGTTAATTGCACTGACCATAGGTCACATTGTGATTTACCATAGTTCAGATGCAACAAATGTGCTTACCAACGCAGCCATATGATTCTGGAGTGGGGAGGTGTTCTGGAGGGATTTCATACCCAGCAACACAAACACAGCCTCCATCACTGTCACACTTAGCAAGTGGTCCACACGAGTCTGGGTTACAGACTTGATGATCTGAATAGAGATATCACACACACACACACACACACACACACACACACACACACACACACACACACACCATATTCATCATGAAAAGATGGAAGCAGGTCACTCACTACAGTTGAAGTTATACCTCATTGGCTGCTACATCTTGACACACAATATAAAACAAGTTAACAGATGACAATGATTAGCTGTTACTCACAGATCACATAACCCATATTGCCATGTGGGTGTCCTAATGGTTTGTACACATAGAATCCTCCGGGACAGAGGGCCACATCCACGTTAATACCAAAACGATTGCAGCTTCCAACATCTCCATGTGCAGTCTTTGTTTTTGGTGTCACAGACTCAATAGTTGGAAGTGCAAATGAAAAATGAATGAGGTAAGAGGTGCCACCAGTGTTGCTTCCAATACAGCTTGTAATGACTCTGTCTCCACCAATCCCTGTGAAGCGCCACCAACTGTTAACAAGATGTGCATCGTCTTTGGGGAAGCCAGGGAAGGAAGTTGATGTAAAGGCTCGGTTCCGCCACGAATCAGTTAAGTTGGTGTACCCATCACAAGAACCTGCATGGAACAAGGAAAATGATGTCAATAATGATGAGCACAGATGACTGTCATTTCACCTATGGACCTGTGAGTGAACATCATCCATACCTGGAGGAAAATCACAATGGGCAGGGATGAAGAGTAAACCTGAGAAAAACAGACAATGGAGAGTTATGGAGAGGAAGAATACCTTACAAGTTGTCAGTATTCTTTTACAGTTTACATCTTTACATAACAAATAACAATTCTAGAAAAAAACATTAACCCTCTCTAAATGTCATATGAGAAAATTGACTTATTTAGTCATTGAAATGAAGAGATATAAGGAATTTGCAGGACACAGCCCAAGTTATAAATAATTAATTTTCAAGGTATCATGAAGTACCAGTAATGCCACTCCAAAAACTGAAGTCTGATTTATTTCTAAGACATTTATATCAAACATAACAATAATCTAATAGCATTTTCTGGTTGGAATGATTTGCCTTTGTGTTTAATTGATTTGGAGTCAAGACAACACTTTCAGCTAAAACACTTTTGCTTTTTTTTTTTTTTAAACTGCCAACAAAGAATTAATTGATTTTGATCATGAATGATTGAAGAGGATCATACTGCTGCTCAACTTTGAATTAACATATTTTCAAATTAGCCACAATACATTTTGAAATGGATTTTGAATGAATTCCTTGGGATCTAATGTAATAAGTCTTGATCAGTCCATAACTTTGGAGATTCTCACACATTGAATGAATGTGAACTCACTCACCCAGGAGAAGTGACAGGACACAGCAATTCATCATGACAGCTCCCTCTCCGGCTCTGCAAAACATCAATCCTCACTGTCTAAGGTATACATCTTAGAAATTTGCACAGCACACAAAAAATGTTTTTAGAAGGTTTGGTACAAATGCAAAAAGTGATGCAAATTCACTGACTCATGATGGGAAAACATGTAGAATAATAGAGCACATGGCAAGACAAGAGGAGGGAAGAGAGAGCTATAGACTGCTGCCATCTGTCAGTCTTGTAAGTAGTAGATTTTCGCAAAAGATATTTCACTCATAGCCTACTGTAACAAAGCTTGATGATTATTTGTTGATCTTAATAAAAACCTATTTTGGTGCAACTGATCGAGAGTGACACTGTATTGTCCTCAGGGAGAGAATTATGTTCCATAGCAGTAAACAGTCCACAGGTAGTCGAAAATAAGAAAGACATCCACACAGTAACAGCAAGAAAGGGATCAAGTCACAGTGATGCTAGGCAGACATGCATTATTAAAAATAATGGTGATTACAAAAACATAGGCAGTGGCAACACAGTGACCAACTTTCAGAACAAACATATCCATCAGAGTGTCATCAGTGTGACCCAGTGAGATGGTGATTTAGTGGTAAATTAAGCGGTGGGTCGTCTATGAACGATATATTGGCTACGATAAAGCAAACCACTACCTAATTATGTCTTCAGTATCCTCAGTTCATTATACAGGAGCCTATTGCAATCAATCATTTAATTATTTCAATTTATGCATGCCAATGGCCTGAAGCCAACACAACAGTAAAATCACTCTATTAATAAAAAATGATGAGGTTACAGTTCAACTCAAACTTGACTCATGGCATCATGTGAATATAGAGGGCTTTCAGGTGATGTAACTGCTGGTAGCCATATTGGAGGTCCACAGCTCGTAAGCAACAATAGCTGTGAACAATTGATTGTGTTTCTAAACGTACAACTCAACTGTCTCAACAGAATTCAATTGACATAATTCATTTTTTTCTTTTATAAATCTGTTTATTGTTTTTTGCACAGAATTTTAGACAAGATTTTTTTTTTTATATAAATCTGTTTATTGTTTTTTGCACAGAATGACAGTTAATTTTTGTGCTGTTTTTGACTGGGAACTGGTCATTTCACCACTGAAAAAAATATTTTTGTTAAGATGATGTCAGTGTTTTAGTAAGCAAATCATAGTATCTGATCAGCTAAACATCACAGTCTTGTATGTAAATGCATCTGATTTGCACACAAACGTATCTAGTAGATGCTAGCAATACTGACTAGTAGTCATGTGTTAGGCTACAGTTTGTACCATTGTACATGCAAGTGATACACAAAGTGATGATTCAGTTTTTTGCCCTGATGAAGACTTACAAAACATACATACTCAGCAAAAATCCCTTGCTACCTGGATTAAAAAACAACAACATAGGCCTACATATATGCCGTCGGTTGTGTCGAACAGTGCATGATCCCTTGCTAAATGACATGCACCAGTCTGATGCAGACTGAATTTGGATACAAAGAGTGAAACACAACAGAAGAGAGAGCTGAGCTTGCTTCACCCGTCATGTCAATTTGTCTTGTAAAGCTGTCACACCTTAGTGCACCTAAACCCCCATTTAAATACAAATCCCTTCAAATACAAATGTAGAAGAAAGAAACGAACGCCTGACATGTAAATGTATTTTTACTCAGTGATTCTGTGTCGCGTGAACAATTGCAGCCAATGAGTTTTGTGGGCATAACGAGAGGTAAGGGATGTTAGCCTATTGCTAATAATGTGTGTCACATTCCAAATATTTTCTGATTTCATTTTGTTTCTGATTATATTTCATAATGATCAAACCAAATTATAGCTTATAAAAAACAAAAATACATGAACTTTTGAAATGGCATGATTCACAACACAACCTTGAAGCATAGTTGGCTCTAAATAGACAGTATACAGTGGCAGGCTATCTAACCGTAGTAACTGATAAGAAACTGACAGACATTTGATTCAGTACATGTTGATAACTTGATGGAGCGCTGGTTTCCTCATACAGTTCGAATGCATGCTGGGATAAGCTCCAGTCCCCCCATGAATTTAATGCAGATTCGACTTTAGATCTAAATTTCTGTTGCTGTCATTCCTTTGCAATTTTATTTTGCAATCATTATTGCTATCGTATTTTTTTCAACTTACTTTGGTATTACATGTTAAATGCCAGAGAGAGAGCGAGAAAAAGAAAGTGGGGGGCTGCTAGGAACCAATATTTCTTGTCTAAGTTCTCCATCGACCATTTAAATTGAGGGAACGATTAGTTTAGGAGACTGCGCAGATCGAGCACTCTACCGGTGAATCGGTGAGGGTCGAGTTTAATACATTCATGGTGAGGATGAATTAATATATATACTCTGCTAGGTTTATAGATGTCTAGATAAATATGCCTATATCACTTAATTTAGCTAAAGTGTGACGCAGAGTTTGAAGCTGGATTATATAGGTCACGGGTTGTTAGCACTAGCAAACAGCTTGCTAAAGATGTGCCAGCTGTTTATGTTAGCAACAATAGCTTAACGTCGAGGGTTACACAGAATCCCGCTCAATGAAAGGCTTCATTAAATAGATATGTTACTCTTACAGCCTATTATTTGGTAGTTTAGCTAGTTAATGATAGAAGCATGCAGTGAATGGTCTCTGGGAACACAGAATGTCCTGTTGGGTTTTTATTTAAACACGCAAATTGAACTGCTAGTATTGTGCGGTCCTCAGACAGAAAACTCAGACCTAACTTACTGACACCCCCAGAGAATTTTAATGGGTACAGTTATAATGAAATAGACAATCTCTGACCGTCAACTCTGGCAATGAGAGACAGCAGTAATAACCCGTAAATGCTGTATGACCCAGGGGATATACATGCTGAATTTAAACGGTGTTAACTTGCCCTCGCTAAATTACAACATAATTTACGTTAGACATCACACAGTAGCCAGCTAACTGCTTTTGCTGAATTAACATGATCAGTATACTGATACATATGGGGAAGCTTGTCCTTTAATTCACAATGAGCCAGATTCAGTATATCATTACTCTTCTTTTCCACAGTGTACCTAGCCAGTGAAAGCAACTGATAAGCTACAGAGTGAATATAGAGAGACAGACAACCATGACGTCACTGGTAAGTTCTGAGTGGAGTTTACTCTATGCAAAGTAGTCAATCTTTCAAACTGTGTTATTGCTCTACATAGCCTAATGTCTGGCTGTGTGGCTTGTGTACTGTTACAGTTTGAGATGTAAACTGTATTGCAGTTTAAAGTGTCTTGCCTTTTCATATGCTTTGCATGTAGAGAGCATTATTCTATTATTCAACTCAGCCCAACACCACACACAGTGCTAAGATCGAATTGAAAAGAGGCTGTAGTCCATTTGGTATTACACATCCTGCAGTTGACATTCCAGATGGGAGAAAATTCAAAGCCAAGAGCAAACCTTCTAAAGTGATTCTCTGGATGTGTCTTTGTCTTACAGGGGAGCAGCAGTTCTTCAGCCACAGAATACACTGTGCGAGTCCCCAAGTGAGTAACATAGCCTGCATTCTACCCCGACAATGCAGCTCTGCTTTGTCAGACACTCCCGTCTGTCTGTGCCTTGTCGTATGTCTCTGCTCCGTTGTGTGTTAGTACATGGAAAATATGATGAAACATCACCGATTCAGTTATTTGGTGCAGTGGCTCAGTGGTTAGCACTGCTGCCTCACAGCAAGAACGACCCAGGTTCAGTTCCCCAACCTTTTTGTGCAGAGTTTGCATGCGTGTTTCCTATGGGTGCTCTGGATTCCCACAGTCCAAAGGCAAGCAAGTCGGGTCAATCGGAGACTCTAAAGTGGTGTGAATGTGAGTTTGTCTATCTGTGTTAGCCCAGTGATAGACTGGTGACCTGTCCAGGGTGTTTCCCTGCCTTTTGCCCAGTGCATGCTGGGATAGACTCCAGTCCCCTGTGACCCTCAATAGGAATAAGCGGGTGAAGACAATTAATGAAGGAATGAATGTCTGTTTGCCTGTCGGTCTATTCCACAGGAACACCAGCAAGAAGTACAGCATCATGGCCTTCAACGCAGGAGACAAAGTCAACTGTTCCGCCTGGACACAGGTGAGTCTACTCTTAGACAGATGAATGTCACTCACATCCCATGGGAACTCTGGCCCTCTTCGTAATATTTCTAATAACGCTTCAGGCAGGCTGCAGAACATCAATAATGATGTGCATTTTTCCGCATTTTCATGAACACTTTGCTTATGTACACTTGGGTATATTTTTCTCAGAGGGGAATTCCCCTCAATTTAATAATTTACATGTATTAATCCTGTGGCCTATGACAGTTCAATTAATACTTGGTAAATCATGTCATTAAGATCATGATTAAGATTAAGGTCATCACCCTGGAGCTAGTCCACTGACCGTGAGTGAGAGGCTAATGTTACAATGTTTGTATTAGCTTGAGTAGCCTTACTTTTGATGCCTACAGAAAATATAGAAAAAGTCAGCAATAGCGTGGCCATGTGATGGTCCTAGTTATTGCCTGGATATGGCCTTTTGACTTATCATTGTCATTTATCATCAGTGTTTCTGGTATTTTGAAAATATTTAAAATATTTTTTAAAATCAAGAAATGAAGTAAACATTTTACCGACACCATGGGCATGTTTTAGAGCATTATGGTGGCCATAATCTGAAACACAAAATTAGAAAATAATTAGTCTCATCCATGTTCTGCTGTTTATTTAAAAGATAGTTACAGCTTGAAAAATCTTGTGATGTTGTAGTCAGCGCGCTGCTCTCACCTGCCCATGTAACAACAACAACAACAACAACAAAGCCCCACTACAACTCTAATGTAGCCTCCCTAAAAAATAGAAAAATAACATAATTCAAAATTGTTTTGTGCCTAATAACCTGAGCATTAATTACAAAAGATAACACAGGTAACTGTTAACCTCTCCATTGAGACAGTATGTTATATGTGTATCCCTATAAATTCAACCATAACAAAAGGGGGGTAGTAAAATATATTGCAGGAAATATATTTGTAGGAAATACAAGATGGACTATTAAAAAGGAATAATGTCAGAGCGACTATTTGCTTGTGGTACATTTCTAAATGTAAATGCAATGAAAAAGGCCTTTAGTTGTAAACATCACAGGAGTAAATGTTACATAGCGCTGTTGAGAAATGAACATGTCCATTGCAAACACTTGCTTCTTATGACACATTATAGGACACGTACTGGTGTTATATTCCTACACTGCATCATAATGTTACCAAGGTGCCTCATATATTTGCACATGAAATAGTCCACACCGAGCTGCTTCAATAGATTGATTCATTTTCCACAGTGCAGGGATTTTCCTGCCATGGCCATGAATGTTCCCCACAGTGATCGATAGCTTATTATTCCCTCTTGTGGACAGTTTTAGTATAGCACTTTCCTTGTAAAATGTTCAGGGCCTCGTTTCCCAGTAATGATTGTTCTTAGAGGTAAAGCGTTTTTAAGTGTAATCCTATGAAGGCTCGTTCATTACCTACGTGCGTTTCTCAAAGCAGCACTTAGTTAAGTGTATTTTAAAGCCCTGCGATCCTGTCAGTATGGAAGGTGCTTTTGGGAAACGAGGCCCTGGTCAAGATGTCACCGCTCAAGCCAAGTTCATTTCAACAACAGTACCGATAATACACTAGTTCACTGAATTCAAGAATCATAAGCAGCGTTACCTCCTTCCCTCCCCAGGCTCGTATGGAAAGAGACATGAGCGCCCGGCGGATGTACGGGGAGGAAGAGTCGCAGGATGGCGCAGCTGGCAGTGAGTTTGGCAAGAAGCAGCGGGAGGAAGCGCGGCGGAAGAAGTTTGGTATCGTGACACGTGAGTTCAAAGTGGAGGACCAGCCCTGGATCCTCAAGGTCAACGGCAAGGCTGGCAAGAGGTGGGGACAAACACACTTCTTTACTCTGTCACTCACTCTTTCTATCTCTAACTTACACTGACTTTCTCTTTCTTTCTCCATATGCTTGCATGCTGTCATCATACATAAACACAATTATTTTCACACATTGAGCACAATGCACTAGGGTTAGGCGGTATCCAATTTTTGACACTGTTAAACCTTCCCCAAATTTTCCCGCGGTATACGGTATTACCATCTGATTAAAAATCACATTGTAGGGCTTGGAGGGAGCCGCCAATTCCAAATGATGAATTTATGTAGTCGCTGCTATACCGTTTCCCACCACAAGGTGGCTGCAGTGCACTTCAACTGTGATTTTCACATGACAAAAATGTGATACATGTTCCAGTTTTATTCTCTGAACATCATCAGAAACGGAATAGCAAACGTTGCATATTTACAACAGAATATTGAAACAATAACAACAAAACATGTACAAAATTAACAACATGTCATCTATTAACAACAAATATAAAACTTGAGTGCAAATACAGCGGGTAGCCTAAGGTAAATAAAAAATAGTGCAAGGACATGAAATTAATTCTCGGGCGTCTGTCAACCAAATGGAATGAAATTAACAACAAATTGTCTATGGGCTACAATACAGTACAAATAAATTAAACTAAAAGCCTATAGCAAATAATTTATCAAATAATAACAAAATAACAATAAATAACAAAAACGGCAGTAACGAAAATGGGCATAAAAGCGTATCCTACAGACCGCAACGTTAGGCTATTCTTCAAGCCTATTCTAGGTTTTTCGCCAGAAAAACAAGCATACCGTATTTACTTTTTCCAGCTTGAGCAGGGCACGTAACGGACTTACAACTTTGCCTGCGGTGCTGAACACCCGCTCTGATGGTGAGCTTGTGGCACACGCGCACAAGTACTTTCGGGCCACCCTCGACATCAGCGGAAAGCGGCTGGCTCCATTTGACTTCCACCAGAGAAGGGGATCTTCGTCCGTGAATCACAGGCTCGCGACAATAGGCATTCATCTCTGATTCTGCTCGCTCCTCTATGGTGCCGAGTCCGACGGGACCTGCCACGCCCGCCGCATCAGCTTTTTTTTGCAAGAGACTGCCCAAAGTTATCTTTTTTTTCGGGGGTGCAGGTTGGGCATCTCTCTCCTCTTCTTCTGCCAGAAATTTTTTTATGACGGTAATGAAACGGACACCGTTGCTATTTTCAAATACCCCGGGATACCGTATTACCGTATTACCGCCCAACCCTACAATGCACTCATATTTGAATGCATTGGGAATGACTCACTAATCCATCTTTCCATGCAGTAGATCCATAAATGCCTCTTTAAACTCGTTTAGATCTTAAACAGTAAACCTCCAGAGTGTGTTTTTGTACTAGTGTATGGGAGTTATAGTTCACATGCATCTCTTGCTGTGGCTCAGTTTCAGCCAAAGACTTGGGATCTGTACAGGAAATTATGCAGGAAAGATGGAAAAACAGTTGCAAAGCAACTACAGCCGCTAGGTAGCGAAAAAGTGCTTTTCACACCATATCCACATTTGTATAAACAGCAATACGTTCTGGGTCAAAATATTCCCATATGAAAGTACAGGAACCTGATATGCATTGTTTTGTTTGCAATACAGCCACTCTCTCCCTCTGTCTGTGTATGTGTGTTTGTGTGCGGTTTTTACAGGTTCAAAGGTCAAAAGAAGGGCGGTGTTACAGAGAACGCATCCTACTACATCTTCACACAGTGTCCCGATGGGGCCTTCGAGGCCTTCCCTGTCCACGGCTGGTACAACTTCACACCGCTGGCCAAGCACCGCACGCTCACTGCCGAGGAAGCTGAGGAGGAGTGGGGCAGGTGAGGAAGGATTGGGTGTCTGTGATGGAGGGAGGGGGATCGGGAAAAATCCATGTGAGGAGGAGAAGAATGGAGGTTGAGGAGATGTAGCAGGTAGTAAGGGGAGGCCAGGAGAAGAGAAATTGGTGAGAAGGACGGGGGCAGGAAAGAAGGCAGAAGAGAGGAACGGTGAAAGAAAAGATCAGTAAGTAATCGGGGGAAGTTACAGCAGGAGAGTTAGAGCAGCAAAAATGGAGAGGAAATTGCATTATGAAGGAAAAAGATTGAAGACAGGAGCAGTGGGGGAGGAGGGGCACGCAAAGTAGTTAATTGGTGTTTTGGAACAAATTTGTGTGTGAGAGAGTTGTATTTGGATGCATGAGTGGAGCCGAAACTTTGAGCTTAAAATGTACTTTACATGCACACACACAAAGTCCGAAATGACCACCTGCCAAGCACCAAATACCAGTAAAATTTGTCTTTGGCAGATAAATCAGTAAGTGTCCCGCTAATATTTGAAAGCCTTGGTTCTGTACAGTCTTTGGTCTTTGCCTTTTGTCAAACAGATTTGATCACTGTGCCTGACCGTGATCAAATCAAAGCAAAACAGTGGCTCTGTATCAAACTGGCTTTTGATTGGCTGCCTGTTACTCAGGCATCTAAACTAAACTTTTCCTCCTGTTTCTCTGCTGTCTGGATGGTCAACTAGCCTAACATCGGTTAAAAAAAAAAAAAGAAAAAATGTATACTAAATATTTTGGACAGTAAAAATGATTCTTGGCAGGTACTGTTTATTTGTTTACCAGCCCTTGGCGGGTGCGTCAGAAGATTCATTTTGGACATTGCATTTATGATGCCTGCCCCCCTCCTACAGGAGGAACAAGGTGGTGAACCACTTCAGCATCATGCTCCAGAGGCGTCTGCGGGAGCAGGAGCGCGGCGAGGACGAGGAAGATGAGACCGAGAAGGCGGGGAAGAAGAAAAAGAAGAAGGGCGGTGGGCGAGGGGGCGACTTGCGCATCCACGACCTGGAAGACGACTTGGAGATGAGCAGCGATGACAGCGACAGCAGCATGGGAGAGGGTAAGGAGAGAGAGACGGGGCGGGGTGGGACTGAGGAAAGGGAGGAAAGCAAAGGATCCTATGAGAGAGAGTTTGTGAAAGAGAAAGAAAAATCGGCCACTTCAAATGTGATTGTAGTAAAGCATTTAAATGTCTCCTCATTCTGTTCTGTTGTTTGCTTCTTCCCTCCCTCCCTCTCATCACCATTACTTATCTCTCCATGATCTTCTTTCTTGCCGCTGCCTGGGCTCCCCTCCCGTTTATATTTATTCCTTTCCCCTCTGCTATCTTCTATCCATCCATCCATCCCCTGGACCAGATGGAGAGGGCAAGGCGAAGGCGAAGAAAGAGAAGGAGGGGAAAGGGAAAGGAAAGAAGAAGAAGAAGAGGAAGAGCAGTGACAACGAGGCCATGGAGGACAGTGATGACGGTGACTACGAGGGCCTAGAGGTGGACTACATGTCAGATGAAAGCAGGTCAGATCCATTGCATTCTCACACACACTCAAACACACCTTATGGACACTTGTATAAAATCTGTTGTTTTGTTTTTTTTAACATATCTTGTGACATGCACACATTCAATTTTGTCCCCAATTTCAGTTCAGAGGAGGAGCCAGAGAAAGGAAAGCCCAGCAAAGGAGAGGACCTCCCCAAAGGTCAGAGCTCTGTGTGTGTGTGTGTGTGTGTGCGCGTTTATTTGAGAGAGATAAGTTGTCTAACATAATCAAATATAGATAATCAAATATAGATAATATAAACTATTATTACGTCAGCAATTTTAATGCCCATTAATTGTAATAAAATTGTCTAAAAATGCCACTGTATTATGGGTTGGTTAAGGATTCAATAAATCACACAGAGGTGTGAACCCATTTCCACTGCAAGTGGGTCTGTTCTCACCTACAGTCCCATGAAACCAGCAAAGTCCTCCCTTTTTGGACCGATGACATCGCTATCACATAATTGCCAAGAATTCTCTAAGATGATGAATATTATGAGAATGCACATTGCCTATGCTTTTACCTCACCAAAATGTCAGCGGACATGTAGTTTGTTTTTGACTTGTGGCACTTTAAATGAATGATTGCCAATGCCAACTACACTGGTTTCCTTCTAAAATATTTGCCCCTTGTTTGTAGGAATCGACGAGGCATCTGAAAGCGAGGAAGAGAGTGAGGAGGAGAAACAGAATGAGGAGGAAGCGAAAGAGGAGGAGGAGGAAGAGGAAGGAAAGAAGACCCCAGTCCAAACGGAGAAGAAGAAGAAAAAGGGTACATACCTCTAGGACAGATGACAACTTGACAAAATACATATTTGAATGAGGACCTAATGAATATGAGCAGTGTTAAATGATACTGCCTTCTGCCTGATGCTTAAGGTGAAACTATGTTGAGTTGTGTGGACTTGTGTGTGTCGCAGACAGCAGCGGAGAATCGGACAGCTCAGACGACAGCGACATCGAAGGAGAGGCAGCCTCTGCTTTGTTCATGGTGGTAAGAGTGAGTGTGTGTATGACTGGATATGGGCGCATGGTATAGTGTTTTCTTATTCAAAAACCTGCATTACCTGGCCAGCTTTACCGTTTGTGTTCTTGCATCAAGGCCTGGTTGATTATTTGCATAATTTCACGTTTATGAATAAGAAAATACTCTACTGTTAGCCCATAACAATTTTACATTTGAGTTCTGTTAGAAAATGCTTTCTTTCTCTGCCGTTCTGACATGCAGTACAACTTGTTAAATATGTAACAAGTTGATTTTCATTGGCTGTCGCATGGGCTGAGAATAAGGCATCGCTAATGTAGTTCTGTCACAGTAATCTCACGATCTCCAATTTTCTGAATTCTGTCTAGTACACGTGTTGTGCTTTTTCTTTTCTTTTTTCCCCAACTAACTCCTCTTTGTTTCTCTTCTCCTCTTTCAGAAGAAGCGCACGCCTCCGAAGCGTGGAGGGGGGCGTGGCTCCGGCGGCAGCTCCAGGACTGGCAGTCGCCCCGGGACACCGTCCATAGACTCCGCCTCCACCTCCAGTACACTCCGTGCTGCCGCCAGCAAGCTGGAGCAAGGTGTTCACACGTACACATGCATACCCACACCAAATGATATAATATATAACTCCATAGCCAAAGTATTCATTTGTAAATGAAAGACACTTGACAGATGTTTTGATTTCTCCTAATCTGAGTCTATGAAAATTCCAAAGGTGACCTGAAATCTCTCCCTCTCTTTTTTTTTTCCCTTCCATCCCTCCCTCACTTGCCTACAGGTAAGAGACAGCCCCAGGGTCCTGGCACTGACTCACCGGCTGCCAAAAGGCTGAAGATGGAGCCCAGCAGTCAGAGCCCTGCCCCCTCTGGAAAGAGCACACCCCAGCCCCCGTCGGGCAAATCCACCCCCAGCTCCAGGTACACAAGCTAAACAATCTTTCCTAATGTCTCTAAGCATTACAAATATATTAATTCTCAACAATTTACAGACTGAGATGACTGCCAAATATATTAGAGTTGCAAATGCTGACATCAAAAGACAAAAAGGATGTTTCATTTAGGTGTAAAAATACTACTCTGCTTCTCTTCTGCCCCTCAAAATCGTCTCTTCTCCATCCATGTACCCCACAGCGACGTGCAGCTGACAGAGGACGCGGTCCGGCGCTACCTGATCCGCAAACCCATGACCACCAAAGACCTGCTGAAGAAGTTCCAGACCAAGCGCACAGGCTTGAGCAGCGAGCAGACGGTCAATGTGCTGGCGCAGATCCTGAAGCGCCTCAATCCGGAGCGGAAGAACGTAAACGACAAAATGCACTTCTACCTCACTGAGTGACCGAAGGACAGGGGGATGGAGGGGTGGTGGTAGAAAAACGGAGAGGTGAGGGGCTGACAGTGATATCTTCTAAAGGATAAAATAAAAGAGAATAAGGAAAAAAAGGGGCTAAGACCCAGTGTCTTGTTGAACACTGACTGCGTCCTTGTACTCTAGCTTTCTCAGATCAAGATTATTTCAAACAAGGATGGAGGTATCTGTTGGTATTCTCACAAAACCCCGACCACTGGAAGAGTGTGTGTTTTTGTGTCTGTTTTAAAAGGGTTGTGGTATGAGATGCTGTGGGATCTGAGGTTGAAACTGTAGTTGCAGGTGACACTTATCAAAGAACATTTTGTTAAGCATCTTCGATTTGTTTTCTATAACCACAAAACCTACAGTAAATAACAGAAACCTTTTCATATGGAGTGAAAAGCACTGCTCATAAACCCTGTATGGTCTTCTCTCCACATGTAAACCGTTAAAGTTAGAACTTGGTGATTTGAAAAAAGTCTTATAACTTGTTTTTCTTTGCTAGACACTTTTCTAATAAAATCTAAAACGTGCTTCTTCTTGAGTTCTTCTTCTTGGTACCACATAGGTGATGCTAACTTACCCAACACTATGAACCACAAATCCGGTCTATACCTGTAACAGGGATACATTTCTCTAAATAAGTAAATAAAAATTCTTAGGTGAAATTTACTCATTTAAAGAAGAAAAGGAGATGTTAAACCCTGAAATTTGGTATGCATTTAAGCTACTCCTCTGTATACATTTCATATATAAATGTATATATGATATATGCATCATACAGTATGCACGAGTATTGCTGTCATTTTGGAGTAGAAATTTGAATATGCACACTATATTTTTATGTGTTGGAGAAAAAAAACAGTATCCTTGTCGGCGGTTACTGCGGGAGTCTTGCAGTAACTATTGGCAATGTGTACAGAAAATCTGGTACTTTTTGAATGCATTTTTATGTTCAGAATAATGGCATTGATTTACAATCCCGTATAATGTTGCACACCACACTGATACAGGAGCAGACAAATCAAAAGCTTTAAATGGCTTGAGTACATTAGACTAAAATAAGTACATACAGTTTATGCACATAATGTGACATTGAATAAACCCTCTTACAATATTGCACAGAGTGATATGACCTTGTTTAACCACAGAACTCAAGGCATTAACATTAACAGGATGCAGTAGTTTGTCATTTCAGCTTAGTGCCTGGTCACTTTATGTGCGGGCAATGTTGTAGTTGGCCAGAAACCAGTCACAGGTCATTTTAATGGCTAGAAGGGAAGTGAAGCAAAAACAAATTATATTTAGCAGGCTGGGGTTGCATGCAAAAAATCATTCAAATCCCTCCTTCATTTGTGTGCTGAGTGGCTGGGGGAAAAGCAGGGACTAAGCTTGCCCAAGGGTTGTTAGTTTGACTTATCACATTGTTTTCTTGGGTGTTGTTTGTTACTATAAGAAACACATCATCACTTTCAGTGTATGAATTTCATTAATGCTCATAAATAGGACATAACTGATATTAATATTGTCCTCGTCTGTCCTGTCCTTGGGTGGACAAGTTCAGATCAATGCCATTGTATTTTATTAAATGATACAGACTTTGAGGTTATGATTCTATGACATATTCTCAAATTTTCATTTAACTTTCTATTTAAATTCAAATGGATTTTCAATTCTGACACTTTCAATTTTGACTTATGTGGTGTTCACACAACAGCAGCATTGTACTTTTTCTTTTGCTCTGACAATAGGTTCCCTAGTGTCAAGATGCACTGTGAACTCTGACCTTCTTGAAGGGGCGTGAAGGTGAAGTTGGGGAGGTAGCGTCTTAGCTTGGCGTTGCTGGCTGTCTTCTTCATCTGGCCATCAGACATGGTGGTGTCAAACTGATGTGAGGTGTCAAGGAGAGGTCAGGTGGTACTGCTGAGGGTTTGAGTGAGCCTCAAATCTATGACCCTTTGGTTTCTTCATCCCTGGAGTGTACAGCGCATCCAGAGGCTTCATACTGTATATGCACATGACATCAAATTCTGAAAACCAATGCGGAAGATGAAAACAATATCCCTTAACTCCACCTGTTAGAACTTACTTAAGCTTTACTTCCAAAACACTATTAACCTATTCTGAAAAATAAAGCTTCCAGAAATTCATAAAGTAATACAGTATATCAAGAACACAGATGATTTTGTTGATGGTTACACAAAAGTAGCAAATGAGTTGATCCGTACACCACTGATCTATTTAGTTTTCACACATTTGTATCTCTATGTTTTAGGAATGTTGGCAAGATACTGAATGTCCCTGGGCAAAACCTATGATCACGACCCAGGTTCAGTAAAGCATCTCAAGACTAAGACCTTAGTCAATTTACTTATAATATAACAAAGATGGCATTTGCATGGTTCTGGGAAACTGCACAGCCCATTAGACTATTGCCTTGTCTCCAGTTGCCAGGATTTAGCTATGCCATGGCTCAAAGTGATCATTGCTACTATCTCCAGAACCAGGCTGGACCACGACTGGACAGATGTGGTCAAAGCTGGATACAAGCTCAGATATAAAGGTTTCAAAGTTTACTGATTGTAAATAGAATGCTTTGTAATAGTTAGGTGTATTAAATTTGTATCTTTTTCACTAAATACGAAACTGTGAATGAAACAGCCAATTGTCTGTTTATTGCACTAGCACTGAAACAAGTTGTTGAGTCATGGGGCACGAAGTGTGCTTGTCATTGTATTTTGGCGAGCTGACTATTCAGTGGAGACCCAAATCATACCAGCCCCAGTTATGTTGAACAGAGCTAATGGGGACAGGCTGTAGCAGCGCTGGGGAATGTTGAAAGGATACAAGCATTTTGCCTTTGAAGTCCAGAGACTGCGCAATCATCTCCACAGCCTCTTTGATCGAGACCTCTTCCTCTTCCCCCACTGTGCAATCGAGAGGCAACGTGTCAAAGGAAGCATGGTTGCATACACATATACACAGCGATGGTCTCGCACACGTGTGTGTGTGTGTGTGTCTGTGTGTGTGTGGGTGTGTGTGTGTGTGTGTATGTCATCCTGTCATGGTGCATGTGTGTTTATGCTGCACATATTTGCAATTAATTGTTTTCAAGTGATAACTTTCTCGGTCTTGCCCTCTGTCACACATCACACAAACATATACCCAGAAGCACACACACAAGCAAATACACACTATGAAGCACTGTACTCACCAGAGAGGATGATGGGGTCAACCTCATTATATTCCCTTAGTACCCAAACAATTAGACGGCCCAGGTCCTGAGAATAACACAGACACACACATCAATCAATCAATCAGACAGAGTTTAAAAAACAAGTAGGCATTGCTCAACATCAACTACATCAGTAAAAGATAGTAAAAACAACAAAAAACAACATTAAATACAACAAAAACAGATCATAGCAAGTCAGCAATAAAACATATCATAAGTATGCCATAAAATAATAAGACTAGAGTAAAGATCCATTGATAAGAGCAAATCTCAAATGCGCTACAGAGACAGAGGCTACACCAACATGCAGATTAAGTCTCAGTCTATAGTCAGCCAGATGGCATTAGCTCAGACTCCTTTCTGAGGGGACGGCCAGGTCAGTCAAGGATGGCATGAGCCTTTCTCAACACCTGCCACTCCAAGATCCAAGATCACAGTTAGCTGTGTCCGACTCACCCCAATAATCTTGCTGGCTACTTTAACCAGACTCCCCAATCTAGTTTTATTGCACATGTTCAGGTTGCCAAACCAAGCTACAATACAAAAAGTTAAAATAGATTCAATAAAGCTTTAATAAAACAATGTCATGGCTTTACTACATTAAAATAATTCATTTTACGCAAGAAAAACAATCGTTGTAGCACCTTGTTACAGATAACATCTGTATTCTTCTCAAATTTACATTTATTGTCAACAACAGTACCCTTGTACTTATAGCTATCCACTAACTCCATGACCTTGCCTTTAACACTGGTGATGTTGACAGTATGTTCTGGAAACTTGATAAAATATCTATCTTTAAATGTCATTTGTATACAAAATATATAATACAATAGTGGAGAGAGGACACAACCCTGGGGAGAACCAGTGGAACCTGAACACACTGAGACATGTTTGTAAGGAAATCCACTACCCAGCGCACAGTGTTCAGCTCTAAGCTAAGCTATGACAGCAGCTTTTCAGCAAGTAAATGGGGCTGGATAGTGTTGAAGGCTGAAGAAAAGTCAATATACAGCAGCCTAGAGTCTTTGGTGCAGTAAAGTCAGTGTGAAGTCAGTGTAGCATCTTCCACTCCTCTTCCAGCCTGATAAGCAAACTGCACAGGATCCAGGACACTCCCAAGTTGGCTCATAATGTGTGACCTTTTTTCAGAAGTTTTCATAACCAGGGATGTTAATGCCACTGGCCTGAAATCATTTAGTTCCCTGGGGATGCTCGTTTTTGCTACTGGAACAAAAATAAAGTCTGTCTTGGGAGGAGCTATGGTTATCTTGCATATCTCATTTATTTCAGATTTAAAATCAAAACGGTCAAAACAGAGGTAAAAGCTACTGAGCTCATTTGCCAGTTGTATGTCAGAGTTAAAACCATCTAGTCATACAGCCCTACTGCCTCTTTGGTCATGTGACCCAGTCATATTCCTCATGCCTCTCCATGCAGACCTGAGATTGCTGCTGATAAGCCCTGGTTCCATTTTATCTTATATATCTTATATATAATTTATCTAATATCTTATATATAATTTATCTAATATCTTATATCTTATATATCATTTCTGACCTTACTTCTTTTCTGCCCTCCCTTTCAGCAATCACGTCACCCTTCTGGAAAGCAGACTTCTTTTTGAGCAACACTGTCTCTAGATGTTTAGAAATCCATGGCTTGTTATTTGGAAAGATCTTAACATATTTTGTGGGAACTGCCAAATCTTTGAATAAGGATAAATAACTACAGACTGTGTCAGTGACATCATCAATAGAGTCAGTAGATATCTGTGTGAATTCCCTGGGGAGATAGAAGAGTCGCAATGACACATAGTTCTAGTTCTAGTTCTAGCACACAGACGCAGTACTGTACCAGAGAATAGATGAACTGCCTTCTAGGAGAACCAGAGCCCCACACATTCACAGGAGTCCCATCCTCTATGAGCGAGACAGGGGAAAAGAAGTCATTGTATTACCATGTTACTGTGTGTGTGTTGATATGTGTTTGTGCTTACTCAGTGCTTGTTCACATACATGTGGGCACGCGTGTAGACGGGCGAGTGGGTCTGAGTTACTTACGTTTGGCTTTGTATGTCTTGTTCATGAGTGCTGACAGCACATGGCCATTTTCTATGTTGAAGTTGTCATGAGGGCCAAACACATTAGTTGGGATGACCGCCGTGTAGCGATGTCCATACTGCTGAAAGTATGCCCTGTGAAATGAACACTCACACACACACACACACACACACACACACACACACACAAGGAAGCGTGTTTACATTATTGTTTTGGATAGATGTCCACCCCCAAACCTTTGTTGTGACTGGCAATTAATAGAATGCAGCATTTTAATTAGAACGCTGATCCCACTGCCCACTTTGCACTAGGAAATTGGCATATAGGACTGGTCTGTAGGAGACAGTATGCACCTGGCTCAGTGAATTACGATTCATTATGGTTGTTTTCACGGTCACAGATCAGCTGAGGCCACAACCAAAAGTTAAACAAAAGTTCCGAAAGACAACATGAATACTTCTTGTCTGAGCATACTTCTCTGGGCTTTGTGTTTTTGTTGAGGATGAATGCATGACAGATTCCCCCATCTGTCCACACCACACCCCTGTTTGCACTGCACAGCTCACCTGTTCTGAACATCAATCATCCTTTTAGCATGTGAGTAGCCAAAGTTGGAGTCATGGGGCGGCCCATTGTGTATCTGTGAGAGTTGGGGATTACAGCAAACGTTAAAACCCCACCCTTGCCAAAATAATAAATTAATGTTTCTCTCAATTCCATAGCTGTGCAGTAACATTGCACCCAGATAATTACTGTCGAGGTACAATGTCATTGCGTGGTCCAAAACCTGAGACACCTGATAAAATAATCATATCTATTCACTCCTAGGAGAACTGAGCTTATTAATGGCAGGCAATTTTCTGTCTTTCAACTGTCTTTCTTCTTCATTTAGAGGACAACACCACCGTTTTTGATTATGTGCAGCAGTACCTCAGTCATTCGTCTATTCTTCAAAACTCCATGAAACTCCCTACAATTAAGGGAAATGTCAAGGCAAGAAAAAAAGGTGACACTACGGTTCTCAAAAGTTGCTCCATAGAGAAGGAGGAAGCTCTTCATCATGGGTTCTATTATGGCATATTGGAACAACTTTTCAGGAAAAAAAATAACATCAAACAATTCTGTAGTAGTGATTAGTCAGCACAAAATAGCTCCCTCATTTCTCCATTCTGGAAAAAATATAAAAAAGCCAGAAAATAGCCTGAGGTATTAACTCCAAGAATGACATGAGCCACAGGTCAAAGCACAGTGGCATTCTTTTGAGTGCTGATATAAAAATAATGCTTTCAGTAAAGTCAGTTTCAGTAAAATGAGGCATATGTATCATAATCTAAACTTCAAATTCAAACTCGCCACAGTCTAATCAGTTGGAGTATTATTAGATCTTCAATTCTGTATTCAATTCAATTCTGTCTCATAAGGTTGTACCTATCAGTTGTTAAACTCACCATGGTCTCATCAATGGGGTAGGTGGTTCTGTCAGGGAAGATGCAGCTGGACAGGCAGGACACTACCTTGGTGACACCCATCTCATGAGCCGTTTGTAGCACATTGTCATTGATCTTGAGGTTGTCCCTCTGTGAAGATTGTTGAAGGCTGTCACTCGCTGTCCATCAAAGTTAAAAGACAATGTAGATATTGTGCATTCATCTCAAATACTGCAACATCAGCCTCATTTTCACTGTGGCTTTGACATTGATTTTACTGCAACAGTTCACAAACAATTTCTATTTTTAGCCTATTTTAACTGCAGCAGAAAGTCAGTTTCAGTTGCGATGGGACACAGAAAGGCTGCATTGTCTCACCAAGAAGTGCAGGTTCTCCCTCATGTGTAGATACAGTCCTCCCACTTTTGCAGCTAGGTGGATGACATGAGTGGGACGATATTTCTCAAACACAGCCCTGGTCTGCCCAACATCTCTGTTGACATTATAGTACATAGTTTTAGCACCACGTTTATACAGTAATCAATTACACATTGGGTGGTAGTAGCCTAAAAATTAAGTTTGTAACTTGAAGGTTTGAATTCCCATGCCAGCTGGGGAAATCTCTGTGGGAGAAGTGAATGAGTAACATTCACTCCTCCCTTAAACACTGCTCAGGTGCCCTTGAGCAAGGTGCTTCACCCCCAATGCTACAGTGGGGTCTCTCAATAGTAGAAGACTGTCATTGCACTGGACAGCTCCTAGGTATGATTGTGAGTGGCCTGCATGAATGAGGGTGTTGCTGAAAAAGAGCATACATGCTCAACACTTCTTCCCTTGATGAATAAAAAAAAGGTTTAACCATTTATTGACTGTAATGGTAGTACAGTTAGTTTCACTTTGCTATAATGGCTCTATAATCATGGTGTTCCCTGCAGCAGGGGTTCAGCATAGAAGGCATACATACGATAAACAGATAGGGAGCAATATAAAAACCCCGTCTGAGCATACTGAGAAGAAGCACAGCAGGTGGATGCGTTTATCAAACACGCCTTGCATTAACATAATTGTATTGTGTACAATACAATGGACAGTGCACCTCCCAATATTGCTGGGGAGCTGCCCCTATCACCCCCAAATCTACCCCTATGTGGTCTGCAGCTTCCTGTTCTGTGCTGTTCGTGGATGTATGCTCATTTGTGAGGAATGCTATCTGTCCTGTAAGGCGAGGTACTGTAGTTCCTAATGAACATAGAGCAAATAAAGCTGGAGTTGCTAAATAGGCTTTTGGTCTTCTCTTCAGATTAAAGGTAGAATGTCACAAATCAATCTAATTTGGAATTTCATCTTTTTTAGATGGACTGAGTAGAAAATAAAACAGTTCAATCTAATAGTGTCTTAACACATCAATGATAAACAATTTAGTTGGTAGGCCGTTCTTTGGTGGAACTGCCATAGTGAAGCAACTTACACAAGATCGGCATCCTTAGAAGAGAGGAAGATCCATTCTTCTCCCTCATGCTTCCCACCTTCCTCCTGCACCACATGCTCAATGGCTTTGCCTACCAACCCAGATCCCCCAGTCACAAGGACACGTATCGGCCCTGCATTGTTTACTGACCCCATCTTCTATGTCTGTGTTGGCTGTGAATGACTGAGAGTGAAAATCAGTTACAGAAAAGAGGTGTCATGAAATTCAATTGAATAATTTTTTCACATTATTGCTATAATACAAATAAATAAGTACATAAATAAAAAAAGAAGTAGCTGTCTTAAAGCGGGTAAACTAGACACTCTGAGATATTCATATATCCACATACTTTGAGTTAGGACTTTTCAACCAAAGACATACACATTCTGCAAACAGATAATACTAAATCATAACATTTAGTCAATAAACAACCTTAGAATAATTCACAAATCAGCATAAAAAGTGTCACCTTTCTAATGCCTTCATGCTCCTTACCTGCGTGTTAGTGGGCTGAAGTAAGTGTGGACGTCTCTGGAAAGTGTGTGTCTAAACTGGACTGTCAGTGTCTCACCAGGCAATCCTGTCTAACAAGTACTTCACATTATTCTTTTGTATACTTTGGAAAGCTTTCAGGTTTTTGTTCCTCACTTTGGAGTGATGAACAGGTTTGGGGCAACTATAGGTGTAGGGGGAAACTTCTGACTCCTCCTACCAGGTGATCCAGTCCTTGGAACCATGGAGAAGATGGTCTAATACCATCTGCTGGTATGTTTAGTCATAATCCATTTTTGACTGAAGCTCATAATTTTAAGATGTGTGGATTAGGGCACAATGAGGCAAAAATTTTGAGAAAAAGTGCCATCTAAATATGAGGGCTGAGGTTTTGATCACAATTGGTAAATTTGCATACAACAAAAAACTTAATACCTTTCTTGAAAAGGTTTGTCCTATCATCAGTGAAATAACTGAGAATGAATGCCCTATCATTAACCAATTAATAGTAGTTTCACTTTGCATTCTGAATTAATTTAAAGTGAATTAACTCTTGCCCTGTTGCTTGAGGTACATTTCTGAGGGAGTGTGGATCAAAACCTAATTGCAATAGAATTCTCTACTACCTACGAGAAATAGTTCTGTCACGGGAATGATGCGCTTTGGGAATGTTTTTTAGTTATGCTGCATGTCCATGATATGAGTGCATGATAGGTAAAGTCATAGTTATGTTTTTTTTTCTACCTGTCTCCAGTCATAAATGTTTATGAGAAATACACAAGATGAGGCGACTCATTATAATATTGTGCAGACCTCGCTCATGTCCCCACCTAGCAACCTCAAGTTGTGGTCTTGCCTCTAACCAGTAGGAGACTATGAAAACATCCATAGACTAGACACACTGCATGCTTCTAAATTAGAGACTATATTGAAGTCCCAGTTTTGGAAAATATGAGAGCAGCACATATACTTCCTATTTCACTTTGATTTTATTTTAGTAAAGTGCTTCAGAAATGCTCAATTTAACAATGAGTGCTACTAAGCACTTCTCTGTATTATACAGAACTAGAGTAACACACCACAGTGATGACAATATCTTTAACCTAGTCAGAATCAATAGTGGTGTTCAACAGTGGTGTTGTCATTGATATTTCCCAGTGGGGAACACCATATTCCGAGCAATCCCACAATCAAGTCCACCTTTAAATATTGAGCCAACATATGTATATATAAATATTTTATACATGTAATCAATGGAGATCACCAACACAGTCCTCTCAGTTCATGTTGTGCTCCTTTAATATCCCAGTTGAGTCTGTGTTGTGGGTATTTGTATTTTTCCCTCCTGGGCGCTCTTGGTTCATGCGGGAAGGTTCCGACAAATGACGGAGATACGGCGCTGGCGAGGCACTTTCTGTCCGTGGAACAAGGACTCCTCATCTTTCAGGATCTCATGAGTGAAGTCATATCTGGCCTGGTCCCTGCGTGAGTGTGGGGGATAGAGGGGGGAGGGAGGGATGATTACTAGATTATTGTTGTTAGATCATTGTTATCCTGTCTATAATATAACTACACTCCATGATGAAAATGTCTGAGGTTTCTGTTTGCCTTTCACTGCATTTATTTTCTGTTCTGTTCAAATGGAGTTTTCTTAACACTAACAGATAGCAGAGCACAACACACATTTAGACACAGCTCTTACATGCCTCACTCTACATGGATTCATGCATCTCATGAACACATGAACACACAATGAAGGAGAATGACAGAAGGCAAAGAAACAACTGTCCCTGGTCTCTTCATCAAGGTAAGACTGTTGAGGTTGAAATCGATGTTGGTTGAAGAGGCAAAGAATCAAGGATGTGGCAGATGGGATCCAACCTGGCTCAACTTTATCAGACCTGGTTCAAACCTTTTTCAAATATTTTGCCCATTTCCTTTAGTGTACCTGGATACAGGCTACAGGCAGAAACGATTCACAACTGTCACAGTTTGTTGCGTGCCATGGTATTGGGGTCAGAGTTCTTCAGCATGTTTTTGGTTCATTCTGTAAATTCCGTACTTTTTCCAGACTTCACCTTCTTTACTGGCTTTGAAGCTTTTGATCAATTTTTCATATGATGTATGCTGAAAAACTGACAGTGGGTCTACACCTACATTTTTTTTTACTCCGATGTGAATTGTGTCTGAGCAGGGTTACATTTTTTCAATGATCTTTTGCTTTTGTGCAACTCCCAAACTTTCCAAGACCTAGAAATGATCAAATTTATTTTCCAGAGAATCAAATCAAAACATATTCTTCTGAAGGAATTGCAGTATATTCCAAACCTCAGTATGTAGAGGGAGCGTCGGGGCAGCAGCAGGTCCAGCCATTCATTGGTGGCACCCTCTTTCACCAAACGCATGATGCTGTCTGACAGAAGACTTAACCCTGCAATGGTGCTGCCGCAAAACTGAGAAAGGGGGAGAAGGTGGGTAGATGGGACAGGAAGGTGGACAGGAATAAAGCACACTGGAACAACAGCTTAATATCCCTTAAGAAAGGGTTTCCCAAAAGTTTTGATGCCAAGGAACCCTAAACAGACACTTTCTATATGGGAACTCCTTTCATGGAAGATTTTGCCCCAGGGACCCCAGAGGAACACAATGAAATCCTTTTAATGTGACAGGGAAATAACAGTGGGGAGCCTGAAACCTATGTTCAAAATAGCCATTCATATACATACTGCCATTACTCTAATGTTGATGAAATGAAATAACAGTGAATTTTGCTTGATATTGCTGAACCTATACATGCACCTTCTCATGGACTCTTGGAAATGACCTGACCCCATGCTGAGAACTGGTGCAGGGATTTGTTAGCCCTGTTAGCTAGTTTAAAGATAATCCTGTACTGACTTAACCTGACAAGGAATTATTCTCTAGAAATGGGGTGAAAAATGTATTTGCTGAAGCGGTTCTTCAGCACTGCACAGGCTTCCATGTAGTAGGAAGAGAAACCTACCTTGACACTGTCGATGTGGGGTTTGATGTAGCCAGCCTTGTCCAGATCTAGGATGTGTACGGGACCAAGGAGTGGACTGTCCTCAGCAAACGCCACAGATCTGACACGACTCAAGACCCCTTCACATGCCGCCCCCCACGTCACACGCTCGGTCTCTCGGTACCCGTGAATAGCCTAAATGAGGGTTAGTGTTAGTGAGCACAATGTAGGTCAGGTCAGTGTCAGGGGCTCTTAAAACACAACCATGCTGTTTCTATGCAATAAGCCACAAAAAGGTTTTGCTTTATGGTAATTAGATAACTAAGAGGCCTTGTGAGTCAAGACACCTGTACTTGTTATTAATTGTAGGTTTACAATTATTCTATAATTAAGTAATAGTATTTGAATGGTGTTCTTCCACTAGGCAATAGTGCTTGAGTAGTAGTTAAACAAAGTGGTTGCCAAGCCATGCTTAAGTGCCAGTATGAGTGATGACTCATATATTTAAATTAACTGTTATAGTCACAGGTGTACATTTAGGTTAGTTATGTTATTTTAAACTGACCTCGAACGTGACGAGCCAATCAGAACTGGGGACTTGAAGACTCAGTTTAACAGTAGTCAACACACTAGTTATCACAAACATAAGCTAGCCAGAGCCACGAGTTCACCACCACCAATAGGCCTAAATGCGAATTCTGTGTAATTAATTTTCAGGTAAGTAGCCTACTGTCACACTGAAGCCAGCATATCAAGGTCGACTTGTCAAACTTAACTTACATCGTCCCAGTGGTCGAACTCGTACCGTTTCTTCCTCAGACCTGGCTCCAGCTCTCGCATAAGGGCGCCCTCCTCCTCCTCACTGATGAACTCCGTCCTCACCTCCACCTGTGAGCTGAGCCTCTTGACCAGCTCCGGACTGGAACCGACTATTAGCTCTTCATCCCGGAAAGGTAACAGGCCGCTGTTAGCAGGACCGGACGACCTGGCAACGGAGCTCAGACAGCGCGGGGCATTGCACAGAGGTGCTTTATGAATTCGTTTCACGACTGTTAGCAATAGTTTCATTCTTCCGTTGTAAGTATCATTCAGCGTCGATACCCAGTCCGATAAAGCCGCGTTTAGCGGGGTTTTGCTTTATTATTTTGTTGACAGAAGTCAGGCTGCGATGTGAGGCGCCATGTTCAAAACGCAAAGTATTGTGGGGGACGTAGTCTTTCAACGACTCGAGATAAAACGGCAAGGAATGCGCTGCAGTATCGTCACCAGTGCCCCTGTCCTGAGCTCATTTGACAATCTTTTGATAATAATGTGAACAAAATACACAAGATTTTTAGTCGAAGTTTGGAGTGCTAAATCAAAACCTGCTATGAATCGTCTTTCAAGTGCTGGCCAGTGTAGTATGGCTATTATGTTAAGCTGAGAACAAGAAACCACAATCAAAAGGTAATGTTAACTACAACGTTAACTTACAACCTTTACTGAAACAGCCAAGAATTTTGCCTAAAAATAGGCACACTGTATGGGATCAAGGAGGGATACAGAGTAGCCTGGCAAAGAGGAGGTGAGTGCCAATCCATGCTAGGCTATAACGTTACTCCTGTTAGACTCTGGGTGTCACTACAGTGTTACATGTACCTTTTGTGATATTGTCTTAGGTGAAGGAGAAGGATAGGTTTCATGGCCCTCAGGCATATTTAACCCATTAAAAAATATATTGTTAGATGCCAAAATGGTCTGCTGTGAGACTGTCATGTGAGACTGTTGTCATATCCTGATGCCTTTATACCATTTAAATGATGGTAGCCTATATAGCAGGAGGCTTGTATGTGAGAATCCCACTAACATGAATTATATATTCACATGATTAAAAGGGAAGTGAGTTACTTCCCTACCTCATCCTCCTTTTCTCAGTATCTCTCTCTCTCTCTCTCTCTCTCTCTCTCTCTCTCTCTCTCCCTCTCTCCCTCTCTCCCTCTCCCTGTCTGACCTGACTTGTATTTCATGTTTTGATTTTGGTATTAAGCCATCTGTATCTGTATACAGGCTGTCTCGGCGAGAACAGACATTTGTTAAATCTCTGTTCTCCAGCTCATTCACACCAATACAGACTTAACACACTCATTGCCACACAGAGTTACACACTCATTCAATCTCTGCGTTGATAATATAATGATAGTGATCAATGCTAATTGCGAAGGTTAGAAGAACAGATGACAGTGGACAGTGGCGGCGGTTTTCAATTATATTATCCAGCAGCTGGCTACAGTGTGTGTGTGTGTGTGTGTGTGCGTGTGCCTGTGCGTATGTGTGTATATATATCCAGGCCTGCACGCTATGCACAGCCACAAAGGAGGCTCACTCAGCCCAAGCCTGCCGCCTAGGCTACTGCTCTCATAGCTTTGGGATACGTACACACAAAGAGAGGGAGAAGAGTGGCAAGAATAAGGAAAGAGAGAGTGAGTGCAGACCAGACGGGAACAGATGTGAAGAGAAAGCGATGTGCAGTGAGGGGAAGTGGGTAGGTGAAAGAGGAGAAGGGATACTAAAGGAGGGGAGAGCAGAGAGGGAAGGAGAGGTCACCCACTGTTTGCCTGACCGACTGGGTTTCATGCCTCACCACCACCCTTCCCTCTGTCTCCTCAGCTGCTCTCATTGGCCAGCTGCCACATAAGTTCTTCCCTCGCAGGCCTTTTCTCAATGGAGTTATGACTGATAGCTCCAAGGTTGCACCAGAGTTATGAGTGGATCTAAGGGGAAGAACAAGGAGGGGTCAGTATCACCACAGTCAGTCCAAATTGGTGATACAACATGCAGCATATGAGTTTGCAACGTCTCACCCACAAGAAGCTGCACAAGTGCAATCTCATTCTCCCTGAGTATGTGTCATACCCTTAGTCCCTGCTGGCTATGACACAATTGACCCATCCTTGTTTCAATTGTTCTTCATTGTAGGGATAAACAAGGAGAGAGGTTGCTATGTGCCCCATCATTCCTACAAAAGGATTCCTGCACATTGGACCAGAATTGTGGTCAGAATGAATAGAGGTAAATAACATTGAGATCTTAATGTACATATACTGTATATGGCGAATAAGTCTGACAGAAAAAAACTGAAAAATCACCTAGATAGTTTACTTGTAAGAGTGTTTTTGTTGAAATAGAGTGACTATTTCAACACTAGTCAAGTCACCGCGGCACTTGATTTATTAACTGGTAGCATAAAACCTGACTGTTAATCTCCATATCAGAGCTCTTCACGGGCGCCATGAATTTGTTTACATTCTGTAGCGTCTGCTGTTGTGATGCTGCCCGACCCCTACTTGGTTTATCCACCTAGGGGTGAACAGGAAGTGTGTGCTGTGTCAGAATGCTGACAAGGTGACAAGTGTTACCGTATTGATTGTAAGGTACACTGTGGATCCAGGACGCTCAGCCTCAGTCTGCAAAGAATATGATGCTCCTCACTGCTTCTTATTTGATCTGAGTTTTGTTTTATTTTCTAGGTTAGACACAATTTAAGAGAAACCTACAAGTTGGAATAGAGGTAGAGAGGAATGAAGGAATGATTGGATGAAGGTGGTTAGGAAAAAGTAGAAAAGATTGAGGAGAAATATTGTTTGGAGAAGTTTCTTGGCAAAGAGGATATAACATTAAATTGGTTGGTAATGATTCTCGTCAATGAATGAAATGATTCTCAACAATGAATGAAACAGGAATGAAGTACAAGAAAACTTGAGAATATAGAAATATTTTTTTACGTAAATTAGGACCAAGGGCCAAGGGGTTGGAAAGAGTTAGAGGGAGGGAAAGGGATAGAAGAAAAATACAAAGTGACATTTCATAGTGACATATATATATATATATATATACGGGCTGTCTTGACGAGAACAGAAATTTCTTAAATCTCTGCTCATTCACACAAATGCAGACTTACACACTCGTCTCAATCTTTGCGTTGATGATATAATGATCGATAGTGAATGCTAATTGCGAAGGTTAGAAGGGGGAAATATTTGAAAGGATGAATAGTTTGCGTTTTATCAATCCTTTATTGTGCAATTAAAAATGTGTATAATACAATTTTCAGTTGGCCCATACTGACACTTTTGCACCACTATCCACAAACCGAACTTGAAGGGATGAATAAAGACAGAGAGAACATGGGAGCCTGTGGGGGGTGGAGGAGTAAATGAGGTTGAGAGAAAAATGGAGGATGAAAAAAGGAGGAGGGGAGTTCTGAGAACAGATAAAGTGGTGACTTCATCCCCACCAGAGATTCCCCCAGCGAAACAGTTGGCCTACTTACCACTAAGGACAGGTTAGCCACCCTCTCTCTCTCTCTCTCTCTCTCTCGTCCTCTCCCTCTTTTGCTTTGTGGAAACAAAGGCTGACCTTCTGCGTGTCCAATGTAGGAATAATTGAAAAGGGAAGCACTGCCTTTGCTCTCACAAGAAACGTGTGAACCTTAAACAAAATGTAGCTGCTGTTTGATGTCAGTATGAGACGGTTCAGATTTAAAAGGATAGACGGGAGAGAGCCAGGAGGAGATAGAGAAACAGACAGAGAAAGAGAGGAATCTGCTTGTGCAGGACCAGCTGCGGTACCCTACTTATGAGTAGGTTAATAATTCTAGATGTTTAAAAATGCATTGTGCTTATATCAGCAGCATGACTACTGCCTGTGTGTGTGTATTTATATGCGTGCGCTGCACTATTGCTTATCTACCACATTTACACGTAGACACAGACACACACAAATCTTACTTATGATACAAGTAAGCATGAAACTAAGCACATTTAACATACACGCACATGCGCACACACACACATACACACACACGCACACACACTGCAGATACAAGGATTAGTAGTCCTCCTTCCGTGAGCATGCTGCGGGTCTCGGTCAGTGAGCATCCACAACAAAACTTACTCAAATACCCTCTTCCCCAACACACATACACACACACACACACACACACACAAACACACACACACACACACACACACACACACACACACACACACACACACACACACACACACAGAGGGTAGCGAGTGCAATGATGCCCATTTCATTGTTGGATGCCATATTGCTGCCCCCAGCATTCCACTCATCCAGCCATGATGAGTGTTTGGGTTCATATTCTAATTCCCAGTTGGTGCGCTCATTCAAAGCTTCTACGATTCGCTGCATTGTCATTGGTCAGCAAGTCCTGCGGGCATCATTATGGCTTCTGTTGAATCATACAATAAGTATGAGTGTCAATAGGAAAATACTCGCAGTGGCCAGTTTATAAGGTACAGGAGTGGAACCCGGTGTGGTTGTCTGCTATTGCTGCACACCTGTGATAAGGACTGATGAGTTGTGCATTCTGGTGTGCATTCAGTTAGCTTTTCAGTCAGCCTATTAGAATATTTATTACAAAATATAGTTTTCTTTCAAATAATTTGTTTCTGCATTATTAGATAGTGGAGACTGACATAAAAGAAAGGGGGGTGAGGGGTAAATGCAGCAGTTCCAGGTTCATGGTGTGTGCCCAATTCCAGTAAGCCACCAGGATGTTCTTGTTAACCTTTCAAGGTAATAGGTGAACATACTGTATATTTTGCTGTAATGTGTTCAAAGTAAACATACATTTTGCTGTAATGAGTTTGCCACAAACCATCTGTTACATTCACTGCCTTTTGAAGTTTGGCCAATTTTGATAATGTTTCAACCTCTGACCCAATTTCTGTGGCTGGACACTTGAATCTTCATCCACCTTACTTCTCACTCTTCAGTTATATGAAGGGACATGTTAGGGCAACAGGAACACATGTTTTGACCCAAAATATCTCATTAGCTTAACTTTGGATATTAAACCACAGTGACCCAAGTCAGTGTGTGTGTGTATATGTGGACCAGTCTTGCAGATGTTTAGCTTTGCAATGGGTCTGTGGAGGACCGGGTTCACCAGGGGCGGAGTGCTCTACATGCATCCAGCCATTGAATTATTCAGCCTTATGAATCATTGAGTCACGACACTCCTTTTTAGGCCCTCGCCTCAGAGCTCCAGCCGCACAGGCACCCACAGTTTGAACATTTGACAGAGAAAGAAAAACAACAGAGAGAACCAGCCGCTTCACTTTTAACTTCTAAAGATGGAATGAATAAGCATGTTTGAAACCTGCAATGGCACCCATGGTTGTCCTTTTTTGAAAACCACAAAATATAGGTGTAGGCCTCAGAGTCCAAGTCTTGAACATCATGTAGCTTGTAGAAGAGTATCAAATGATTTGTGTGATTTTTCGTTAAATCATTAGCCCCTTTGACTTTGCACTTTGCTTACACCATTAAGTGTTTCACAAACAAGGGGAATAGGTGTACAGATTGAATATGGTGTTACTAAGATGCCTGAGCATTCTTAATTCCTTTCCCCATCCTGCTGTGTTGAATCATTGATGTTACTTTTTTTGAGCCCCACTTAGACGAGGTGGTTGTCATCTCTACTGCTCCCTCTACAGATTAAGAGTTCAGTGTCAAAACACACATTTTGATAATAATTAAGTAATCTGAAATTAACTCCTTGTTAACTCCTTGTGGTCAGGCTTGTATGTTATCATACACATGTACAAGTGTCTTTGCTAACCAAAGGTTTTGTTATTTATCTAGGAGATTATTCTAGGAGAGGGGTAAAGGCTGTTAAGTAAATAGGGATGGACTGACAGTTTATGGGACCTAGAATATGCAGAATTGGTTGACAACCACTGAGACTTTCTGGTTAACCATGGTTCCTTACTCTGCTTAAGTATTCTGAGGTAACGTCCATCTTACATTTGTTGCATTAATCTGATATTAGACACTTACAGCAAATAGGACAGAATTGTACAATTTTAAAATAACAGATACAATCCAAAACCTCTTTAGCCTAGGGAAAAAGTATCATGTATGCACAAAATATGTCTCCCAGTCATTGTCTATGGGTTAGAGGCTATACTATCAGTCTCTGCTCTGTGTGTGTGTGTGTGTGTGATTTGCAAGGTCTCTCATTCATTTCTCACAAAATGCTCTAGATGTGAAGATATAGAGGAAGAATGTATATTGTGTTGAATCATCACAATACAATGCATTAGATTTCATGCCTTTCCATAAAGACATAATTGCTATCAGTTAACATACTGCATGGACACTGGTATTCGTTCCTTCACGTTCTTGTTCTTGCTAGATTACTATACTACTGTAACTAGATCGGCTAGCTGGCTGGACAGTGTCATAACGTGGTTCTGTTTAGTATTTGTTCACAAATCTGTTCATGACAAAAGCTACAGAGGCATTTATTTTCTGTTCATGTGACAGTAGTATATTCCACCCTGCATGGCTGTTGGTGGATCTAGCAGTTGTTTCAGTGTGTATCAGAATAAGAAATTAAACTTTAACTTGATGGAGGCCATCAGTCAGTGTAAACATGCAGTGGCTCATATGACAAATCAGTTTCATTGCTGTTTCATAGAGTCAAGCATTGATCGAATTTAGCCAGGACATTTGAAGGCACACACACACACACACACACACACACACACACACACACACACACACACACACACACACACACTTTTTCTCTTAACATTTCTTCTGAGAACAGTTTGAATGTATCTAATGTGTGTGTGCTGTTAAAAGAACATTTACAAAGCCCAAAGTAAGCCAACATACCACATGAATATCAGCCAGCTCTGATCATCTAACAGCCAAACTGATGATTTGGCTAGAGGAAACTAGAGGAGACAATTTAACCTTCAGTGGGAAAAAGGGGGCTATAAATGTTGGATGAGAGTTTGAACCTTTATTTACAAAGACAAAAAGGCCAAAGTAATTGATGTGCAATGGATAAAAAACAAACGGATAATAAACAAATACATAAATAATTTAAAAAAATATCTGAAGAGATTTCAGAGTGTTATTACATTAGTTGAGGTTATATTATTCAACCAAAACTGTAAATAGATTATTGGTTCAAGATTTTTATTTTATTATCAGATTTTTATTACATTATTAGGTTTATTACATTTAGTTTTATTGCATTATGGGCTGGCTGTGTGGAATCATGGGGTTTGGACAGAAGGCTGCTGCTCCTCTTCAAAGGCTCCAACTCTGAAGGGCAATAGATAATTTCACAGATCATCACACCCTAGTGTAAACACACACACACTTGTGAATACACACATACATACAGAAGATATAAACAATTATACGCATGTGCATACAGTATTTGCACAAGCACACCCTCTCTCTCTCTCTCTCTCTCTCTCTTTCTCTCTCTCTCTCACACACCCGCACACACACACACACACACACATGCATGCACACACAGTTTATCATAGCATTACCTTCACCCCACTAACCAATATAGGCCTGAAGTTGCAGTGTTGGTACCAGTCTTGGTGGTAAAAAGTCGTAGAATTTGACAGTTATCCCATTCTATGTTCCATCAATGGGACATGGCTGCTGAAGTGCGTGCAATGTCTTTAGCATCAGTCAGGCAAGCATGTCGGGGGGGGGGGGGGGGGCTGGGGGCTAGACACGACAACAACTGGATACGACAGGCATGCACCAGCCGCCTGAGGAGGCAGAGAAACCAGTGGAACCAAGGTGGGTCTTGCTGACATACCACTTTGCCTGAGCTGACATCTCTCATCCAGGAACTGTGAGCGAGAGGCATGTGAAGCATGTGAGTCTCCCCCGAAGCTCAGATTCCCCCTTCCCACCCCGCCGCCCCACACACAGTTCAGTCATGTAGACAGGGAGTTGCACTGTATCTGTTTCATTATGATACCAGCTGTGGTGCTGATGTGGTTATTGTTATGGTACTGGGCGTGTGCTATTGGTCTTTATAAGGTCCGTGGTTCTGATTTAGTATTGGCTAAAGTGCTGACATGATGCTGGAGAAGCTGGCAATATGGTGCTGACATGGCTGGTGGTATTGGACTGTCTGCAGTGCTGAGATGGTGCTGATATTGTCCTGATGTGGCGCTGTCCATGGTGCTGACATGATGCTGTCATGATGCTGTCACATGCTGTTATGGTTGGTGGCATGGTGCTGTCCATGGTCCTGATGTGATGTTAAGATTAGTGGTATGGTACTTTCCATGATGCCCATGTTTTTCGGATATCAGTGGTTTGCTGATATGCTCACATCGGCAGTGGTAAGAAAATAAGGTGGTGCTGATATGGTGTTCGTGTGACATCTGTCCTTGGGACTGATGCGATGCTGGTACGATGGTAATATGCTGTCTACACTACTGGGACTGGGCAGACTGCAGTTGGAGCTGTCCGTGGTGCTGAAATGTCCCACATGCAAAAAGAGAAGAAGCGGGTAAAAGTGCTCTATCTATCTATCTATCTATCTATCTATCTATCTATCTATCTATCTATCTATCTATCTATCTATCTATCTATCACTGAAGTTCAGTTTATGATCAGAAATTAAAATTCTTGCCCTTTGTGTGGGGTCAGTCTCAGTCTCGCGGCAGGAAGTCTTGCTTAAGTGGACTCTGAAAGCAAACGATCCATTCCTGAGATATCGGATAGACGTTTAAGGTCGTGCTTTTATCGATCGGCGTTCGCACTTGGAAGGCTTCTCTTTTGACTGGATGTCTTAAAAAGGTGAACTAATTTGCCCGGTCACCCTTAAATCTGTGTCTGTATGATCATTTCCCATTCACAGAGGCGGCTATTTCTGGAGTCAATCAATTAGAACACATAATAGATGAAGAGAATGTTGTCCTGTGCCGTCGGTGGCAGGCTAACACACACATGGGTGGCAGGGCGACCGTACTGCCTCCTCTTCACATCTTCACCTGTGGGGAAGCCTACTCTGTGGTTCAGCGGACTAAGTGGCATGGGATAGGCTACTGTATTCACCATCGTGTGTTTGAGTTTGACTCATGACATACCTCGAATATCAGACTACTCTTTGCCATCTTATTATTCAGATATAAATCAGGTAATCTGGTAAAGTTAACATTTAAAATGATGAAGCAAATGCAAATTTGTGTATTCTGACTGAAACCGCCAAGACAAATTACCATTAGAAGCAAAAAAATAAATTAAAAAATAAAAATAAAAAAAGATGGATACTATTATCCCAAAAATAAATGACAGGATTGACAACAACTGGTACGGAATTAATAGGCTATGGATAAGCATAAGCAACAAAATATTAGCACAATACTGCTGGTCTTAATTTTTAGCGAAATTGCCCATCTACGTTGCCTTTCAATGTTGCCTGTGTGTGTTATGCCACTGAGCAACTTTGCTCTGCTTGGGGATCAGAGGAAGGGTGTGCAGGCTGTGGTCACACCTTGACCAGGCTCCAGTGTTTTGCTGGACCGATGAGAGGAGCCGCTATAGGAGGGAGGGAGCCAGGGAAGAAGAGCCTCGACTCGGTTTCGGGGAGGGAGGGAAGAGAGAGCTCTCTCCGTCCATTAATTTCCAAATGTCTGTTGCTAAGAATAGCCTGCACCCCCCCCCCCCCCACCCCCCCCTTCCCTAACAAACACACGCAGACGTGCGCGTGTACATACACAGTCTGCCGTGCATCTACTTTAGCGCACACGCCCGTACACGCGCAGTCATTCTCAGCTGGGGTTGCAGCTGTATCTTTGCACGAGCTGTATGATGTCCCCCCACACACGCACACACACACACACACACACACACACACACACACACACGCACACACACACACACACACACAACACACAAACGCACGCATCTGGCTATGACAAGCAAATACTTGCTAAGTCTTCATGAAAAACAGATTCACACAGGAAAAATACACACACACACACTTGCCGATTTCACCTCATCCTATTGTGCCATGCATGCGGTGTGTCGCCTATATTTTTTACGCATTATTTGCGTTTGATTCGGAGATGGATAAGCTATGGTTGGGAGAGGTCGAGTCCATTTGGGTAGGGCTATAGCCTGAAGCTCCTTAAAATAAACAGGCGTTAGACGATGCCTTCGTCCGTGGCAGGGGAGTGCATACGTCTGGAAGTTGGACGGGCTGCGTGCGTCATGTGCTGCGGCTGCAGAACCGATCCGGCTCTCATTATAGTTCACACCACAAGCTGAAAGACAACGATTTCACGCTCGGTCCGCTTATTTGATTTATAGGCAGACGCCTGCCTGAATTCCAAAGAAACAGCCCATCCCCTCCCTTTCATTTCTCTCTCCATCCATCCTTCCATTCATCCATCCATCCATCTATCCATCCATCCGTCCTTCTTCTCCTCCCCTAGGGGCCGCTGGACGGAGAGAGAGGAGGCCGAGAGGAACGCACTTTTCCAAGGAGAGAGACAGAAAGGACGCTCTGCCAGGACATTTGGGCTTTTCAGTGCGGACGAAGGTAGACTTTGCGGGGCGGGGATGGTGAGGGACTTTGTCGGCACCGCACCTCGAACAGCCAAACGGAGATCATGAGAGGGTGTGAGACGGCGGAGAAGCGGCCGTCATATCCTCGTCTTTGACGATGCCGTCCATGTGTCCCTTGCTCAGCTTCTGGATGGCCGCGCAGGTGACGGAGAGAAGATGATGGTTGTAGCGAGGGGGGATGCCATTGAATTCGTTTGAGAAAATTGTTTCATCTACAGCGCTCGACTGCGTTGACACCGACAATTGAGAGGAAAACGGTATTTTTTCTGTCTCTTTTCTACTCGAGATTGTGCGCTCTGAAATAAGGCTTATCAGCAAATGTCACAATTTTCCTGGTGTCGAGGCTTGTCAGAGCGCATTGGTAAAACGACTGTTAGGTGGCAGGAGCCACATTATCGCCACACACTGTACCAAACATTGCGGATGTTTCAAAATAAATAAATAATAGTAGCTTTTTTCATTTTCACTGCCTTTTTAAGTCTTCAGAAACGCGTCTAATTCTAAAATGCCAAGTTGAACGGCACTGACCGCCGCGTAGGTAGGCTATTTATTTTATTATTTTGAGATTTATTTTCGACAGTTGACAGTTTGATTTAGTGAGGCCTGTGTGTTGTTGGGGGCGTTTGTATTGTCATTACATGCTGTCATGACAGTAAAAAATTGAATCGCCCAGCAAGGTGCAGGAGGCTGTGGTGCGCGCTGGTGATACAGGCATGAACCATGGAGAACATGAAACATTGATGTTAACTCGCTACAGTCTCCCCATGATTGCATGTTGGGGCGATTGCTGGTTTATATGGACATAAGAACGGACTAAGAAAGTAGATCCCGAAACCCCACAGCACTAGCCTACAGTGCAACCAGCCAGCCAACCGACCGCACATTTAATTTTCTCACACCCACAATTGGCCGCTGGCAGAGACGCACAGAGAACGAGACGGTACATGGGCGTCCTCGTCTGCTAGAGCCAGGGGCCGCATCTTACTGCTCTCCACTCGTCGGGTGCAGGTGTTCAGCATAAGCTTACAAGGCAACCCGTTGTGCATATGAGCCGTCCTGATCCAGATGGGATGTAATGTTGTGTGGCTGCACTGCTGAGCATTGGTCTCCTTCTCCGCTGCTTCGTGAAGATTGGCTTTCGGTGTCCAGAGAATGGCGCGGTTCGGAGATGAAGTGCCGGCCAGGTATGGCGGAGGGCCCGGCGGAGGGGGCCCGGGCGGCCGCGGTGGTAGCAGGCAAGGAGGACCCCACGGACACGGTCACGGTCACGGCCACGGCCACGGCCATGGCCACGGTCCTCCCGGAGGGCCCGGGGGCCAGAGAATGTACAAGCAGTCTATGGCGCAGAGAGCCCGGACTATGGCCCTCTATAACCCCATCCCGGTGCGCCAGAACTGTTTCACCGTCAACCGCTCGCTGTTCATCTTCAGCGAGGACAACTTCGTGAGAAAATACGCCAAAAAGATCACCGAATGGCCATATCCTTTTCTGTCATTGGTGTACAGTGAGTAAGACACTGCTACAGTAGGCCTTGCCGGGGGAGCAGGTAGGCCTGCTGTGCAGACAACTGTTTGATTGAATGGTTCACATTTTTTTCTTATTCCATGGGTGGGAGGCCTTACAGAAAGTCATAATGACAAGTGGCATGTAAGTTAAGCTATAGGCGGAGGCGATAGAAGAAATAGGCTACTGCATGTTATTTATAGTATTGGGACGTTAATGAATGGAGGTTGACCAATTACTGGTACTACCACCACAGGCCTATGAACCAGCCCCCATTATGAGGCTGTTTATCACTATCAATCACAGTTGTTAGGGTAATTCGCTGTCACGATAACGTGTGACAAGCTTGATACATTTCTCGCGCGCGTATCGTGTGTGTGTGTGTGTGTGTGTGTGTGTGTAAATTGGGGGGGGGGGGGGGGGGGGGCGCTGCTGGTTGCTGATGT
This sequence comes from Centroberyx gerrardi, assembly GCF_048128805.1. Lineage (NCBI taxonomy): Eukaryota > Metazoa > Chordata > Actinopteri > Beryciformes > Berycidae > Centroberyx > Centroberyx gerrardi. The sequence goes on along the minus strand of NC_136003.1, from coordinate 14,761,334 downwards.
CAGCATGTGCAGTGTAGGCCCAGCGCCTCACGCGGGAAGAGAAATAGGAGAGAAGAGGGGGAGGGGAGGAAAGGTGCGAGAGACCAAGAGGGAAAGAGAGAGAGAGCGACAGAGAAGCTACTATTTGGTTGTGTGTGTGTGTGTGTGTGTGTGTGTGTGTATGTCCCATTAGTGGCGCACACACACACCATATCTGGAAAGACACCTGCATCATGCTGATATGGGAGCTTTTGTGTGTGTGTGTGTGTGTGTGTGTGTGTGTGTGTGTGTGAGAGAGAACAGGTATGTTTGTGTGGGTGTTTGTAGGCTACATTAACTTCCTCATCGACAGTATTTCCATGTTTTCTATTTTGGAGACTACTCCTCTTAATCATACTGGATGCAGGCATCATTGAATGGATGTGCCATCATTTAAAATTGTGTGTGCGTGTGTGTGTGTGTGTGTGTGTGTGTGTGTGTGTAGTTAAGTACATTCAAAGATGTATGCATGGAAGCTTGTGTGTGTGTGCACACGCTCCAACCACTATGTGTGACAATGTTAAACTCCCAGCATGCCACTGCAATTTCATCTTTCAGATTCCAGCACATTGCACCATTCTGGGGAGAAATGGAGAGTGATTTCTCCATTTTCTGTTCCGAGATTTGCGTGTGTGTGAATGCATGCACACGTGTATGTGCGTTTGCATGTAAGAGAGTGTTAATGATGAGAGAGGAAATCGGAGTAATGATTGTATTGATCCATCCTGATGCTTGAGCCGTGACATAACTACACACACTAATTGGACTGCTCTGGTGAAATGCAGGAGCTACTTATAGTGCCTCTCAATCATTTCTATTCACTATCTAAATACAGACTTGTGTGTTAGTGAGAGAGGGAGAGACAGAGGCAGACAGAGAGAGAGATTGTGTGTGTAAGGAAATCTGATTTTGTATATAGAGTTAATTTCCAAAGCACTATGTATCCATTAAATATCTGTAAAATATAGATGATCTAGACTGTAAGATGTCATTTTGTCAACCTAAGACTTAAATTGCTTTTTCATCCTTTAAAAAAGTACCATAATTTGTTTAAACTTAGTGCTGCCAATCATTTTGTAAAATTATTTTCAAGTGGTGGATTTCTCATTTTTGAACAAAATTCTTAATTTGTGTGTGTGCACTTGCCCATATGCGCATAAGCCAAATGTCCATACTTGCTTGTGTGTCTCTGTGTGTGTGTGTTGTTTGTGTGTATGGTGGGTGTACATCATGCACTTAATTGGAAGAAGCATCTTGATGGTACTATATTGTATGCAAGTATGACGTGTGTGTGTGTGTGTGTGTGTGTGTGTGTGTGTGTGTGTGTGTGCGTGCATGTGCGTGCGTGTATTTAGGTGTATTGTGCAATGCTTCAGTGGCTTCAGTGGCTGTGAAATGGATGGGTTTAGATGTCTTCTGTTAGTAATTTCTTAAGTTATATTGAGAAGCTTTCAGACACTGAAGCATGCATATTGGTCAAATTTAAGATTTCAGAAGACTATTTCTTCAAATCTTATCTAATCACCATAAGTTGCAATGGCATGTAATTTAATTGCTAAAACAGTAGTGGTTGACGACTTTTGGATGATGTGTAACATTCCTGCTCTGCTGAGATTATTGAGTGTGTTTGTGGTTTGTGGGAACATGATGGTTGGTCTCTGATGGTCTGAAAAGCTGTATAGAAGGGGTTTTATATTATCTATGTTTTTCTCTGAATCTGTCCATACATTTCTACCTCCTGTCACCCTTGTCTTTTATGTTCCACTCCATCGCGGTCTCCTTTCCCCTTTCTCTTAATTTCTTTCTTTCTCCTATATCCAATTGATGTCTTTTTCTTCCGTCTCTTTCTCGTTCTCTTACTCCCTTGTGTCCTTGTTCTCTCTCTCAGTAGGCTATTTCCATAATGTGCCTATCAGGGAAATTTTCATTGTTCTCCAGGCGCTATTCAGTCCCAACACCAACACATTGACTAGTCCATTGTGGGCAACCTTGAGTACATTTGAGACAAAAGCTATCTTGGTATATTGTACAGCGTCATGTGGGAAATGACAAATAACCAAGCTGAGGTTAGATTGAGGCACAAAATGGGTTTCGTTATAAAATGCTATTTTGAGATTTTTTTTAACCTGAATCATCAATTGACATCAATTGATATTTAAAAAATGAAAGTCGCTGCATCTTGGGAAATATTAATTTTGCCAGTAAAGGTCTTGAGATAGTTAATAACCACTTATAATGTCACCCATTTATTGTGAATGATTGAGTCATACTTGCCTGATTCATGTTTAATTGCCCATCGACAGGATTAGGTCTTGCTAAATTGTCTATGTGCTAAACCGTGAGTCAGTTGAGTGAATCCTCCCTCTGCTAGAGCCGGTATAGTAACGCCACTGATTCACCTATCAATCATAAGGTCATCTCAGGTAACTCCAGACCCCACTGCACCACAGTGGATGCGACTGTGTGAAGGTTTCCGGTGTCTCATCAGCTGGGGTGCTTTCACACTGCTGGCTCAAACCAGACCGAACTGAGCTGAGCTGAGCTGTGCTGTGCTGACATGGTCATTCATGGCAGTTGCTAGAACTGTATAATGTAATAAGCAATGATTTGAAGAATTTTTGATAGTTGATTCATTAGATCATCAGCCAAGATGATTTGCCAGATTAATTTGTGCGGTTGATTTGGTGGATTTATGGCTAAACTGACTGATGTTTCAGTGAATGGGGATTGAAATAACTGCTTGATTCACCAGATTTATGAGTCTCAGTGGATTTACTATTCAGCAGATTTATGACCTGCGGCTTTATTTAGTTGTGAACTGACTCTGGGCCCATGGGAGTATCATATAAATAACTATTCTCTCACATCCACATTTAGATACAGTACACAGATATTTGGCTGTTTAATTAGAATTAGCATTGCAGAGTTCAAGTCTGTGACTGTACATTTCGTGTTTGAAACCAAGCCCCTAAACCTACCAGACAAACTGCGCCTTTTTCAAATAAAATATATACCAGCATTTACCTTTCTCACTGACGGTGGGTATGGGTAAATCTATTAGCCTACTATTACTAAGTAGGCCCATACACAGCATTATTGTTCAACAAATGTGTTTTCAGATATGAATAAACAAATAATCAACTCTCAGAAATGCATTTGGGAAGATTGAATGTGCATGGATAGATGTACATGCAGGTACTACTACCTAATTCAATGACAGTTACTGAAATAATCAATTGAAAGAAAGATAAACGCACACTGGTGTCCGAGTGAGGTGCTGCTAGTGGCAAAGTTACTATAGAAATGGGGAAAAAAAATGCTGCACACTCAAAGAAACAGCTTAATGAAGAAAGATTTAATGCTCATACCAATGTTTTGGCCATATTGCCTTTCAAAAAATTATTATTTTTGGAGCGGTTTCTTTGAGTGTGCAGTATTTTTTCCTTGTCTATAATTACAGAAATAATACCATGCAATATACCTGAGCAAATTTGGAATCAAGAGTATTTTGTGGTACAGGCGTAGTTCAGTTATACTAAGAACCTTATTTATCCCCGTGTTCATCCAAGCACGTCAAGTCAGTGGAAAACATTTAATTTCTGGACCAAAGTTTGGACCCAACATGAAACATGCACACGCACACATTCTCTGCACAGCCTTATTGACAGTTATTTTAGTTGCATGTGTGAACAAGGAAATTCTGAAATTCTGCATTGTATTTTTTTTAGCTCATTACACCCATTTGATAGACTGGTCAGTTCAGAAGTCTGAAGTTCTGATGAACAACACTGTACTGTATATAAAACACTTGAAATACATTGTGAAGCATCCTATTTACTTTATATGATTATTCAAAGTTTATATTCACCATCCCTACATCATAAACCTGTCAGAAAAAGTACATGTATTATAATCTATCATCTGACATCTGTTATGAGAGTATTATGAGCTTGTTATTAGCTATACAGCTGCTCCATAAAGTATTCAGCCCCCAGAATTTTTACATTTTATGGATTATAGCATGTTATATCACTTCTGATTCATAATGATTATCATGTGCTCTTAGTGTACTTGTAATGTGCTTATAAGTAACATGTTAAGTCACATTATCAGAATCTTTTCTCATGGACTGACTAAATAAATCTTGCTGGCAGTTTTTAAGTTGAAACGAGATGGATGTCTCTATGGAGGACAGAATTGGCCGTAATTAGGAATAAATTAATAAAAAAAACAAAAACATATATATGTACTGTATACATATATATATATATATATATATATATATATATATATATATATGTGTGTATATGTATAGGTATATATATTAATAAATACAAAATAAATACATACTAACCCAAAAAAAAAAGTTATTTCCCTATATATGTATTTCTATATTTATTTAAGTATTTCTCCTGACTCTTTATTGTCACGGTGCAATCCTTAATTGAATTTGCCTTACTTGGCTGACAACAAAGCAAGTTTGTCTGCAACAAACTTCAAGTCCTAACTTCACAATTAGGCTATAAGTTGGCCGCTGCCAAGCAGACTGGCCAGGCCAAATGCTGCGATGATTAACCTTGTGATATCCAGACTAATCAACAGATTCAGCTGCTACTGCAGAGGACAACAACGCTTCCCCTGATTACATGCTTTTCCCTGTAGAGGCAGTGAGTGTCTGACACTACGGCCACTGAAAAATCTTATTGAAATACAGAAACAAATACTGAAATAAATGAGTAGGGAAATAAATTAATGTTTTTTTTTCTTGATTCCGCATTGTTTTACTCATTTATTTATTGAATTATGTTCACTTTTATTTTTTCATTTTGCTATTGACAGATTTCTCTGCATGTTATTTTATGCATTCATTTATTTTTGTATTTATTAATATATTTATTTATTTATAATTTTGGCCAATTCTGTCTCCATCCTGTGTGACCTCAGAGATGGAATCTGTCCCGGATCGACTGTCTTACTGACCTTTGACCTTAAATCCCCCTTGTGACCCTGCCAACCCCATATCTGGTGTCATACACTCGAGTTACTGAAAACCTTAGGCGGTGGTATGTGTGTATGAGTGTGTGTGTGTGTGCATATGACAGTTTGTGCATGTTTACTGTAAGTGCATTTTCTTATATTCAGTTGTTTCTATGTGACTTCGTATATGTATCAGCTAAGTTAATTGTTTAGACCCCTATATACAGTATATGCAGGACATTAATTTCAATACAAACACTCATGTACACTACACTACACAAACACACACACACACACACACACACACACACACGTACACACACCATATGGTGTTGTCTGCGTCATCAATGTCCATTATAGCGTGTTTTTCCCCTGCTGTTGTAAATGGAGAGGAAGTCGATAAATCTTCCAGCTATCTATAGTAACAATGAGCTCTTTATGAAATACAATACGCATAATGTGTTTTATATATTATATTGTCCTGCTTTTTGCATTTTGTTTGATAAATCAGTAAATCCATCAAAAGAAATAAAATAAACCATCTTTACACTTAACCAACTTGTTACATAACAGCAACAATGATAATAATAATAATAAACATATTTTTAAGTTGAATTGGCCTATAAGGTGTCATAAATATTTAATTTATAGAGACAGTGATAATGGACGATGTTCTGCATGATTCCTTGACTTTACAGTTTTTCTGTGGCTCAACCCATTTTCAGTGATGCAGCTTGATTTCCATGAAAAATTCTATGATTGCAGAATCATGGAAAAACAGGGTCTAATATATACAGTATATATGTGTGTGTATATATGTGTGTGTGTGTGTGTGTGTGTGTGTTCATTCAACAAAATCTTTGAGCATGCCATTAGTTGATATGTGCTGTGTTTTTGTGTGTGTGTGTGTGTGTGTGTGTGTAAAAGTGCCCTAATCCCCTAGTTCCATATCCATTCCTATATGACCGAGAATCAATGAGATCAAATGACCATTCAGGACTATTGGCTTCAATATCCGGAGTCAGCTGTTGCTCTGACTAGTCAACCTCCCTCTTCTGTGTCTTACAGATCTTATCCTTGTACACCGCTTTTCGGGGATTAAGATACACCATACTTTAAGAGATGCAGCCACCATGCATTTTTGATATGGGTCTCATGCTTTCTAAGGTTAAAGCTTGCTCAATCCATAGAGTATTATATTAAACAGAAGGCAGTTGGGACAGATAGGCAGAGCAAAAACACAAAAGACAGCATGCTACACATTAGTCGGGTACACACTGGTCCCCATCCATGATTCCCACCCAAACTATGTGTATTTTGTTTTATAGCCTCCCATGATGTTAACCATGTCAATGTATTTGGTTTTCAGTAAAGCTACACATACCATGGCAAAAAAATTATATGTATCTTCATAGATGCATGCAATGTAATATTTTATGCACAAGATGGAATATAGGAGGCGGTGGTTTAAAGCCTTGTTGCAATATTGATAGTCCTACCACAGTGTCTTGCACCCATAGAGCTATGCTGCATCCGTGCCCTTAGTGTATATGTAGGAGTAGGTGGTGAATGATTTTAGTTCAGTCTAAGGTACAGAATATGAAACATTTAATGGTGTTAGACGAATATATGCGCTGATAGACAAATACATCTAGAAAGAGCAAATGCTAAAGTTCTCAAATCCACCAAACTCATGCCTGTCTGGTGTACTACCAATCAAAATAAATACAAAGCTCAGTCTTGAACATTTTTGCATGACCAATAATATTTAGCTATATGTTAACATTAAAGGCAGCCACTGGCTCTTGAAGAATGCATTACAACAGTGGCACTACAACTAAACTAGCTAATGGAGAGCCATGCACGTACACAACTTCATTATACAGTATATTCTTTTAAAGGAATATTATTAAATAGGACATTACAGCCAATATGCATTTGGTGAATCTCTCAGATATCAGATAATAGGTTTTGAAAGTGTTTATTATAATAAATGATTAAAAAGCAAAATTATAATTGACCCTTGCTATAGTTGCTCATAATGCTTATATTTGTCTTTGGAGCAATTTCCTGGTATGACATTGTATGCTTGTATTTCCCTTTATTCTGTACTGTTTGTCTCAACAAATTGCCTGGAGGAAGACATTTAAGTGTTTCAAGTCGAGGAGTGTGTCTAAGTCAGCAGCAGCTAGTTTCTGTTGACATATTTAGTGTACCTTACCAAGCCACCAGGGAGCAAGCCAGGCTCTCGCTTCCTTTCCTTCACTGCCCAACTGTGTGAGTCATGTCCAGAGACAGACATAGCCTGGATATCCAAAGAAAGAACAGAGGATAAAATGGAGAAAGTGGTAAGAGAGATAGACAGACGGAGAAAGAGAGAGAC
>NC_136003.1:14746456-14748956 GCF_048128805.1 Centroberyx gerrardi | reverse complement strand
ATTTTTTTTACCCGTCTTAAGACATTTGCTTATAAAATACAACAACTTTTGAGGTTGCAAAAATGTATAATTCTAAGACTGTTGACTAATTATTATCAAGTAACTCTTTTTTCCCCAAAATTAATCCATCCAGCCTTTAATTTCTTCATGCATATTTGTGTATTTTCAGTTTAGCCCTCGAGATTTACAAATTAAGGGGAAAGCAAGTAACTATTTTGCACCGTATCATGAACAAACATTCAAATGATTATGTTGCTGAATGCGTAGTGCAAGGCAATATGACATATGATCTGAATATCTAAGTATTATGACTGCTCAAAGTAAGGTTTCAACCACAGTGCTTAAGCCAATTCATTTTATCACATCAGTGTTTCTGAAGGAAAAGCGAGGAGAAAATAAAGTAATTATTTGAACTGTTCTGCCACTGTGCTGCATAATGTAACAGGACAGAGAGAGTGAAAGATGGAGGGAGGGAAAAAGAGCGAGGGATGTAAAGAAATTGACAAGAAAATGGAGGCGGCTAGTTATGACTCGAAGCTCCTCATGTTGCTGTTGTTGTTGTTGTTGTTGTTCCTCTTCTTTTTTTTCTTCTTCTTCTTCTTCTTCTTCTTCTTCTTCTGCTTCTGTCCAAGTTTGATGAAGCTAAGAGGATTGTAACTTGAAGGGTGAGCTAAGGTCACATTCAAAACATTCATTAATATTTGTGTCAGTTACAATGTCCTATGTTTACCCTTTAACCTGTTTACAGTATATGTAACATGCAGGTAACACACCATTCTAAACTGACTGTTTAAACAGTCATACACACACACATACACACACACACACACACACACACACACACACACACACACTATGGAGACTGCTAGTAGGAAAGGTGATTATTTTGTCCTTGTTCAAATGACATTGTACAGCCCAATGTACAGTATGTGATGTACCGTTCTTGTGCTCCACTTCCCGTAATTCATTTAGTTTTCATAATTACAAAACTGAAATCTGCCACTCTGAAGTGCAATAATTCAACCTTATAAAATATGGATAGTGATGAAATTAAAAGTTGCACTAACTGAGCCAAATCACTTTTTCATCCAAAACATTTCATAGGAGTATTAGATTTAGCCTGCCTGGAGTTCTACACTTGTGCTATTTCCACTTTTTATCCAATGTCATTGGGTCTATCATGCCAGGCATAAGGAGTCCATCCCAGTAAAAGCAAATGAGTGTTTAAGTATTAAATGAGTCCAGATCTGTAGCAACCATGCCAACATACAGTAAAGAGTGTTTAATGAGAGATTTGCAGTGATATTGGCTAGATAGTGAGTGTGCCCAGAATCAGAATGAGTAGGCCTATACTATCCATGGCCCCCAGGCATGTTTGGTTTTATTAATAGGGAGGCTGGCGTCATACCAAAGGGTAGCAGCTGGTCTGGGCTCCATTGGCAGACTAGTGTAGTGTACTGAAGTGTAGTGTAGTGTGTACATGTATGTACATGTGTGTGTTTGCATGGCAAGATGACATGTGTGTGGATGGGGTGGAGAGAGGGGGAGGACTGTGGAGGTTATTGAGAGGTGGCGTGTGTGTGTGTGTGTGTGTGTGTGTGTGTGTGCATATGCAAAAATGGTGTGTTTGTGAGGTGGGTGCAGAGTTGGGGGGGGGGGGAGTTATTGGCTGTGTCTATAGAGAAAGCTGGGATTTGGCGACAGTACTTTTACGTGTGTAACGTAATGCAAGTGTGTGTCTGCGTGTGTGTGTGTGTGTGTGTGTGTGTGCTTGCCAGGGTGTTGGCATCCTGTGTCAGGCTTAAAGATTTCCAATTGCGAGACACATGTCACATTTAAAAAAAAAATGTTTGCCCATATGCCCTTGTGGTGTTGCGGAAATGTGTGTGGTGTCTTTACATGAGAGAGAGTGAGGGGTTTGCATTCATTTTGATGTCAGTGGCTTTTATACAACCTCTTGTGTGTGTCAGTAGCGCACACACACACACACACACACACAAACATACTCACACACAACGGCAGCGGATACATCACAATAAGTGTGATGTATAGACACTCTCTCTCTCTCTTCCCCCTCCCCCTGTGTGTGTGTGTGTGTGTGTGTGTGTGTGTGTGTGTTCTGCCACTAACCTACTTTTGGTGGAGCCTACACACTGCTCAGGAGGAGAAAATACCGCAATCCTCTCACACCCCTCTGTCATTCCCTCTCTTTATCCCTCCGTCAGCCCTCCTCGCTGTTTTTTTTTTCCCTTCCCTCTGCTCCTTCTGTTATTTCCAAGTCACAAATGTTTCCCCCCTTCTTTTTCATTATTCCTCATCACTCGCTCTTTTCAATCATTTCTGTGCCCTCGGGACAGTCTCTTTCTTTCTCCATTTCTCTCTCTCTCTCTCTCTCTATCCCTTACTCTGCACTATCTGTCCCTGTCTCTCTATCATGCTCACTTATTCTCCTCTCTCTCTCCGTCGCCGCTCTTCTCTCCTCTCTCCTCTCGTTCTCTCT
>NC_136003.1:14723956-14743956 GCF_048128805.1 Centroberyx gerrardi | reverse complement strand
ATAGAATAGAACAGAAAATAACACATAATGTCCAACATTTATATTATTTGACATTCATTCTTGATATACAATTTAGTTTTTATTGACCTTTATTTATATATAACCATTTACATACTGTATATTTACACATATTGACAATACTGTCATGACGGTCAAACTTTACTCTGTTCTTCCTCTCTCAGCAATTTCTCTTTTTATCCTTGCCCTCATCTCTCTGTCCTTGCCTTTTTTTTTCTATTCCTCTGTCTCATTCCTCCCTCTCCCTCCCTCTTGATTCCTCATTCATCTCCTTCACATAATTGCACTCACACACTCTCTCTCTCTCTCTCTCCGTTAGTCTCTCTCTCCTTTCTCTCTCTTCTCTTTTAAATGTAACTATTTATCATGTGACCTTAACGAGACAGGAGAATTGATTTAGGAAGACCAGAGAGAGAGAGAGAGAGAGAGAGAGAGAAAGAAACAGAGAGAGAGAGAGAGGGACGGGGAGGGGGGTTATGACAAATGCTATGAGATGTACAATGAGATGTTCCCTCTTGCGCTCTATCTCTGCCTCTCTCCCCTTCTCTCTCTCTCCCCCCCACCTGCTTCTCTCTCTTTCTCTCTCTCTCCCTCTCTCTCTGAACTAGCCTTAAGTCTTTATGTACATGGAGCCAAACGGTGATGTCACACTGAATCACACTCAATGCCCAGGCCTTCCCTCCCCCACAAGCGCCTTAATACAGTGTGTGTGTGTGTGTGTGTGTGTGTCTTTTCGGGTGGTGTGTCATCAGAATTTACATTTTGCTGAACATACAACATATTTAAGTGAATCAATATGATGGCTTGTGGGTATGGCTGTGTTGATGTGTGTGTAGTATCCTATAAGTCGGTGTACTGTGCCACCGTGTCCACCAGCCCCTTATGCTGTTAAACACTAAATACTGCTAGATACTACATTTGTAGCTGAAATGTTTTTTTCTTTCAACACGTTAAAGTCTTAATCCGCAATTTTTTCATATAAATAAATATCTGTTTTGCTGCTCTCTATACCCAGCTCAAGAGAGCTTTCACATTTGCTGTTCTAAACAGCCGGTGTCCAAATCCTCCGCAGCACAGGGAGCGCTGCGTTGACCGCTGGTCACCAAAGGTGGCGCCAAAATCAAGAAAAACAAGAATCTTGCGGATTATCACTGTAACAATGCTTTTTGAAAATTTGAGAGGCCCATTGTGCTATAATGATATAGAAAACATGCACTTGTCATGGCTTGTCATAAAAATGGAATTAACCTTTTTAATTTGGGAAAGATGCTCTTTAAATGTAAGTCCAGAGAGGGCCTGGGATGAGTATCCTCGTCTCTCACCTCATCTTCGTGTTTGTTCCTTGACTGGTCCTCCTCACTCCATTTGAGTGGATGATCCTAGCCACCATCATTGCCAACTGCATCGTCTTGGCCCTGGAGCAGCATCTGCCTGATGGGGACAAGACGCCCCTGTCTGAACGCCTGGTAAGTTAGATAGACATGAGACACATGACACATACTGTAGGTACACATGACTAAATCCAACTGAAAGATAGGACTCCTTATTCATTTTACTTAAGTGGAGATGTACATCTATTGTAAGTGAGGAGACGGGTTAAACAAAATGATTTTTTAGCCTTGAAACAATTTACATGAAACATTCAAAATGTGGTCCAGCAAAATATTGGCCAGTGATCCAAATGTTTTATACCTTTAGAGTAGACACAAGCCCACACATGAGAGACACACACACATGCTCACACACACACACATACTGTAAAAATACATGCACAAACAATCAATAACACACGGACGCTATGCCACACACACACACACACATGCATGCACACATACACACAAACCTAAATATACACATAGTCATTTTGGGTGTATACTCATAGGAGAACTCACACATAATTTCACACACAGACTCAAAGAAATATGCAAATTATAATATATTCAGAGGTACACATATGCACTTGTTAATTTACAAAAGACAAGATATACGCACTCTCAGATTCTCTCTCATCTCTACACATTCAACTACCAGACTGAAGCAAGTGCACACAAAATATAGCCACACATGTATGCAAGTATGCACATTCCCTTCTGAACATAAACTCACTCCACTATCTCACTGTCTTCTCCCCCTCTGTTCCCCCCTTCCTCCCTCTCGTGGTCTTTCCTCCCTCTTCCTCCCCTCTCTTCCTCCATCCCTCTCTCTCTACTACCTCCCTTTCCCTGCTTCTCACCCTTTCCTTTCTTGCCCCTTCTTCTCCTCCCTGCCACCTTTCCACCTCTCTCCCTCTCTCCTTGTCTTCCCCTTCTCTCCCTCTCTAACTAACTCCCTCTCTCTCCCTCCTTCCCTCTCTCCCTCCCCATCCCCTCCTCCTTCCTTCCTTCTCTCTGTTTCCAGGATGACACAGAGCCCTACTTCATAGGGATCTTCTGTTTTGAGTCCGGCATAAAGATCCTGGCGCTGGGTTTTGCCTTCCACAAGAACTCCTACCTGAGGAACGGATGGAACGTCATGGACTTTGTCGTAGTGCTCACCGGGTGAGTGGCAAGCAAATAGACTTGGACACAAACAAACACACGTCTACATGGTTTCACGTGCTCATTTATGCACCTACATGCACTCACGCACACACACATACAAGCATACATGCATATATTCATTCACACACACACACAGTTATGAAAACAATTGAGTTCAAAATCAGATGCGGTTTTCCTCGTACTCAGCTTGACACATATTTAGTTGTGAAAGTGCTGTTGGATACATGAACATGATCAAAATAAAGAGGTTTGGCATGAGTTTGTGCGTGTGTGTGTGTGTGTGTGTGTGTGTGTGTGTGTGTGCATGTGTGTTTGTGAATGTCCCTTCCCTGCTCCTTTGCCCTAATGAACGGCCCCTGACAGGGCGAGACAGTAGTCAGATCACAGAGCAGAACTGCAGGCAGCCAGCAGCCTGGGTAGCAAACAAATGTCACCACACTATACAGAGACACAGAGAGAGAGAGAGAGAGAGAGAGAGAGAGAGAGAGAGAGAGAGAGAGAGAGAGAGAGAGAGAGATAGTGAAAAAGAGAGCAGGAGGTAGTGAGAGTGAGAGGACAAGGGAGAGGGAATGGGGAGCAAGGAAGGAGACACAAGAGGAGCGTGAGAGGGGGAAGAGGAGATGGAGAAAACAAGAGAGAGAAAACGAGAGGGAGGGGGGACAGAAAGGGAAGCAACAAAAGGGCAAAACAAAATAAGCCACGTGATACATTACATTGGTAGATCATAGAAGGAGAGGAGACAGGAATTGAGACAAATAGATGATGAGTGGGAGTGACAGAGATGAAGGGAGAGGGGAGAAGAGCAGAACAGAATGAATTATACAGCTGTCACACAAAAACCTATGCTTTTTGCAAAATACCTAATGTGTTTTAAAGAAGGAGACCAAACACTTAGCTCTCTGTTTATTCAGGCTAAATTTGCCATCTGGCTGACCAGGAGAAGTAATGTGCAAGGGAGTGGCCCATCGACCCAGAGTTGATGTTTATGTGCTTGTTACATGCTGATCAGTGATGCTGTGGAGATCAAGAGAGTGCAGTGTCTGCATGCTGTCTGTGTGTACTGCTGGGAAGGTCTTATGTATGTTACTGTCACAGGCTGTTGTCACTGTAGCTGCTGGTGTGATGATAGGTACACAACTGTTACAGGCTGGTGTGTGGATACAGTATGTGTTTAACTGTTATAGATGAATTTGACTGTATGAGTGATGATTTAGTGACAAGAAGATAAGCTGCGTTATATGACTGATGTCTAACTGACGTCCCCAAAATTCCTTTGAAATTGATTCCTTGAAATTGAAGGATAAAGATGATGTCGCAATTGTCCAAAACTTGCTACTGGCTCACAACACATCAACACAAATTCAGATCTCCCCTTTAATATTTACATCAAGCCTTTAGCTTCATGTGTTTCAACCTTGGCAACATACTAAAAAGCTGTTTGACTCATGTTTTTACCAACTTAAGAAATTACAGGCTACTCGCAATTTGAATACTGTAGTAGTAATGTAATGTGGTTTTCCTGTCTCAGTAGCTCAATTGACAAGGCATACAGTGCAACTGTGTACTTTAGGCTACTGTGTCCAAATGAAATGATTGTGTGGGCGTGCTGGCAAGGATTAATTTGTTGAGGTCATTGTGTGTGTGTGTGTGTGTGTGTGTGTGTGTGCGTGTGCGTGCATGGTGACTTGGAGGGCTCCGTGGGTTACATAAACCTTGCTCATCTTTGCTGACAAAGCACCAATGAGACTGGCGAATGCCCACCTCCCCCCTCTCTCCTCTTTCTCTCTCTCTCTCTCTCTCTCTTTCGCACGCACGCACGTACGCACGCACGCACACACACACACACACACACACATGGTAAGTGAGTAGCACTCAGTCTGACAATGTGTCCTTATGCTTTAATAAGAGCGATCATGAAGCCAAGCTCATCTCAACGTGGCGCGACAGAGTGACTGTAAGAGAGAAGAGGAGTGAGAAAACGAGTGTCAGCAGCGAGACAGCAGGAAGCAGCGAGACGCAGGGAGGAGGAAGTGGAGGTTGGGCAGAAGGGAGCGAGGCTGTCCCGAAAACTTCCAATAAATGCCTAGTCTCACATAATCGCCGGTGTCTTGTAATCGTTTGGGAGATCTTGATGATTTGACAAAAAAAAGCCTGTCTATACTAAACTCCCTGTCAGGAGATTCTTGATGTGGAACCATCTAAACAAGCATGACACGGCAATTAAATTATCACTTCCCCTTATAGGCAAAGGCATTGCTGGTGTTGAAGTTTAAGTAGAAGACTTTGTACAGATATAAGCAGAATATTTTACCGCTACTGATGTCCAGATGAGATAAAAGCCTGTCTCTAATACTGTGAACTACTTCCGGCTTTGGTCGTTGAAACCAATTAACATCTGGGCTACAATTAGAAGTTTTATAGTACAGACTGGTGTATTCCCCTGTATCTACAGTATGTCTCTGCAAAGCTCCTTAGGCCGCATTGCTGATATTCCCACAGAGTCCTGGCCAAGGCAGAGAGCTCATCCATCTTGTTTGCCAGCGATCTCACATTCCTCATGGCGATAGATGGAAGATGGGGTTTAAATCTCCCTTCTTTCTCTCTCACCTTCACCCCCACTCTCTTCTCTCTCTCTCTCTTGAGCCAGCAGGTCGATTGGTAGGTTCTTTAGACCCGGGCCGGCTGCCGGCCTCAGGGCCGCCAGCTGCCTCCGAGGGGAAGACAGTACTCTCCAAGTCCAGTTGTAAAGAAAAAGTGAAAAGGTACTAAAAAAGTTCTTAAAACGAAGAGAAACAATAAAGAAAGTGCTGAGAAAAATAGAAAGAAAAATAGAAGATTAGTCAAAAAAAGTGCTGGAGCTGCTGCAAAAGGTGTCCACTAGCTTGGCACCATCTTGAATCAATTAAAAAAGTAAATGTAAATGAGTGGATAAGATTATATAGAAGGAATGAAGTGGAAAACTACAGAGGAGAGGAGGGGAGGTAAGCGAGCTTTAGACGAAGAGAGAGAGAGAGAATGTAGGGGAGGAAGAAGAGGGAGATGGAGGTGAGCATGTGAGTAAGAGACAGACAGACAGACAAAGAGAGAAATGTGTGTGTGTATGTGTGTGTGTGTGTGTGTGTGTGTGTGTGTGTGCATTCAAACAACCTGTTCTTCGCTGTTGCAGATGATCAGGGACCTAACAAACTTGTGACTCTTTCTCTCTGTCACACTCACTTGTTCACTTTCTCACTATCACTCACTTTCTCAATCTGGTCCCCACCCATATTTCCATATATATATATGTATATATATATATATATATGTATGTATATGTATTTGCAATGACACAAATACACACAGTGTCAGTGTAGATACACACACACACACATTGGGTTTTCTTTGTTGTGCTCTGTGTGAATGGCGGCTGTGTCTTATAGCAGTGCAGCTCTTTGAAGATGAAAGGCTACTTGCCCTTTCTACCCACCTCTGGCCCAAAGCTTTGATAACACACTGACCAACACACACACACACACACACATACACACATACTGTACACACTGACAAACACACTCATGTATCTCCCTTTCTCTTCCTGTAGTAATGGTGCAAACGTGTACACACACACACACACACACACACGCACACACACACATTTCCACTTCAAACATGCTTCCCACTCACTCCTAGTGCACTTGTGAGCGCTCTCTTTAAAGACATACAAAGACAAACATACAAATGGCCCTTAACATGTCTGAATAGATTAGCTATTCACTCTACAACCTTGTTGGATGGCAGTTGATTTGTGTGCACCCGTGTGTCTGTGCCAAAGTGTGTGTGTGTGTGTGTGTGTGTGTGTTGACGTATCTGTTGTAGTAAATTGCCTGAGTGATTTGGCCCTGGGAATAAGCTAGTTGTTTTTTATGTCCACTATTGATTATTAGTCCAATTACTCTTAGTTTACAGCCGTTCTTCTCGCCTCTCATCCTCCCCTCCCTTCCTCCTTCCATCCCTTGTACCCTTACTTCAGGTTCTTTCCTCCCCTCCGACTTTCATTTGATTAAAGAGGACTGGTACAGAGGTGTAATGGAAGGGAGGAAGGAAGGAAGGAAGGGAGGAAGAGAGGATCGATTCTGCGTTGATATGTTTTATAGACTTTCAGTGACCTTGTCATCAATTGAGGTTGAATTAAATTTGCCAAATCTTTGGTTTGCAGTGAAAAAACTAATGGCTGATCTCTACCTCAAGAAACAGACAGAAATGTGCCCGGAGGAGGAGGTTAGGAGGAGGTTATCATGCACCCTTTTAAGAGATGAGCTTACCAGTTTATAATGGGGTTGTAAGGTTACTGGGGCACCTGAAGTGTGTATATCTCCCAACAATGGTGATATACAGACAATAATATATGGGACAGCCTAGAGATACCGTTTGTCACCAGCCACATCCTTGTCAAATCAGTGTTTTGAAGTCCTAAGGGCCTGGTATGACAAATGGAGACCCAGAAAAGGCACTGGCAGAGTCTGAAGAACTGACCTCTGGTGAAGTTAATGGGCAGCTACCGGAGGGCTTGAAAGTCATGAAGTCATGTTGCCGAGAGGAGAGAAGATGTTACGCAGGAGGAGAGTCAGAGGGAATACAAGCCTCGTAATTGGACGGCACAGTAGAACCTTCAGTAAAACTTAATCCAAACTAACCACTTAACAGACCTGCATAATATGAGCCAGTGTGAAAATATATCCTGTTAATTGTACAAGATGTGGGGGATTTTGACTCTGACAGTTTGTCTCTGACAGTTAATAGAATTTGTCTTACAATGTGTGTGTGACATCTTTATGTTTTTGAGGGCCAATTTTTAAACTATTTAGGTAGTAAGACATTGTCTGTCTTTGTAGGGTTAGTATTTTTGTACGTTGTATGTTTGCAAATAAATACAATATTCATACCACTGAAAGGCTTTATTTATATAAAACCATTTTGAAATAATCAGTGCATGATGAAATTGTCTCATGGCGTTCCTTATGGGTGATAACAAGCAGTTAATCACCCAAATAATGAGAATTATGATACATTTTTCAGATTAAAAAAAATTATAATTACCTAAATCTTTAGATAAAAAAATGCTCCCAAAATATCAAATGTTACACCCCCTTCAAAAAGATATTCTTTTTCCTGTGTCATTATCCATTGAAAAGACCTCAGAAGAGGCAACATTAGAGATAAATCAAAAGAAAAGTTGTCTTTGTTGGTGCCCTAAGTGACTCCTTACACAGTCTGAGACAAGTTAGTAGCATTTCTCATTAGATATTTTCATCAGATGTAGTAGTTTTTGTTCCTGTAGAGGTGGTTACATGTATGTATTTTATTTTCTGTTGCTCATTGCACCCCCTATTGTTTTCGAATAAAAAAAAAAATCCTCCATTTTGCATTTCCAATAATGATGCCAAAGCAGGTGTTTTCCATCAGCTGCCAAAGGTGTCAGTGATTGGGGTGTGGCCAGAGGTGCAACATGTTTGAAAGTGTCAACCTACAGAGAGCAGTGCAGCAGCGCTTTTCTGCCCTATGTGATTTCATGTTGATTTACTCTTAGGTATAAAGTTATAAAGAGTTTCATTCCAAAATTGTGTATCTTCCATTTAAGAATGTAGCCTCTTACAAAATGATCACTGGCATGATAAATAGTGGGATATCAGCTATCTGAAAACCTTTGCTTACAAAGGTAATTGTAACATGTGAGGGCCAAATCATCTGCATTTGTGATATCTAATTCTAAAAATAACCTCAGATAACATTGTTTTCTCTCAAATGGGATGCCGCATATTGCGCTTTCGATTGACGTGCTTAAATGTAGCAATCGAATAAAGGAGGGAGAGAAAGAAGGATTTGTTGAAAGTATGGAGAAGAGATGAAGCAGTGATTTGGTCAGTGACTTGGACAGCGAGATAATTAGCCAGTTTCAGCTGAGGTCAGCAGGAAAGCAGACGGAGAGAGCTGGCAAGAAAGATTGTGTTTGTATAATGTGTTAGATCCCCATGGGAAGGGGTCAGTGGGGGATTGTGTAATAGCAATATTGCTTAATGTGATTCTCCTCTATCGTTTGTGTCGGTCCAAATGATGTACAGGATGTGTCTATCTGTGTGTGTACCTGTGTGTGTGTGTGTGTGTGTGTGTGTGTGTGTGTATGTGTGTGTGTGCATTGAATAAGTGGATAGAATATAGACCCGGTCTCTACCTCTGAAAAGGAAGAAATGGTTTCGATCGGTAATTCCAAATGACCTAGTTTCCAGTGTGCATACGTGAATATGCTCACTCAAATGTTTGATCTCGAGACAATGCCTATTTGCTACGCAGAAGTGTGTGTCCGTGTGTATGTTTTTGTCTTATGTGTGTGTGCTTGTGTGTGTGTGTGTATGTGAGTGGTGATACATTAGAAAGAGAGAAAAAAACAATCAATCAGGCTCCTCCCTTGGCCCCGTTACCAAGGTGATACAGAGATTCTATCAATGAGCCAAGGTCCCTGTTGCCATGGAAACAGTTATGAATGAGAAAGGGCCCAGTAACCGTGGAGACGGTGTGAATGAGGAACTGCCTCATTGCCCTGACACTGGGTATGTGACAGCTGATGCTGTTTAGAAACTGAATTCTTCATCACTGTCATCTACATCACCATCGCCATTGCCATCATCATCATCATCATCATCATCATCATCATCATCATAATCATTGCTTTCACTATTATCATCATAGTTACATGATCAGATTAGATGAAAAAAATAATCATGTAATTACATCTTTTCATGTAGAGGATTTTACTCAAATGGTTACTTCTTGCACATACACACACATACACATACACACACACACACACACACACACACACACGGTTAACTGCTGGTGCATACCCAAAACATACCTAGTGGTATACTGAATAGTTATGCTGTAAAAAGAATGCTATTCAGTAATTACAAGTAGGTTGCTTGGCCTGTTTCACGAGGTAATATTTGAGTTAGTCTATTTGCATATCCCTCCTAGTAAGACACACAGCCCTCTAAATATTTGCATTCCTTTGGAGAAGTCAGAGCACAGGGTTCAGTGTGTTGCTCAGGGGCACTTCTGCTGTGATGCTGGAAGTAACAGCAGCTAGACACACAGCTGAAATACAGCCTTGTGTCAGTGCTCAGGACCAAACTGGCAACCTCTCAGTTACAGGCCGGCCTCTGATTAGACATCTGATATCACACAATGTCATCACAAGGACCCTAGCCTACACTAGCAGCCGAGCGCCTACCACTGGGGGGCTTCCATAGGTACCACAACGCTGCATTCAGTGCCACAACTCCAATCGGAAAAGTATAGCATTACCCATAGATCCCGGGTCAGGTTTGCTTTTCCCCTCCTGCTGATTTTCTAGGTTTCCAGGCAAAGCAGGCTAACCTCAGACCTGTGATTAAGGCTCTGCTGTGTCACTGGGCCTCTTAGCGGAATAGAGGAGAGTGGAAGTGTGTCAGAGAGACAGAAAGAAATAGATAGAGGGAAGGAGGGAGGGAGGGAGGGAGGGAGGGAGAAGGATGATTCACAGTGTGCGTCAGACAGGGGGACTGACTGGAAGTCAGGCAGCGCAAGGGAACATCTTAACCTTCTCAAACACACGCACACACACACACACACATACTGTATACAAATCTTTCTACATGTACACACATGTAGACATGAAGTACGACGATGCAGGTGCATGAATACAAACACACACACACACACACACACACACACACACACACACACAATAGACATACACTCTGCACAGTTCTCGCAGGCTGGCCATGGCTCAAAGACAAAAGGTTTATAAATAGGAAGAATAAAAATGGGCAAGAAATACGCCAGTCAGCATATCTCTTTCTCACCATCTGCCAGCTCTCTCTCTCTCTCTCTCTCTCTCTCTCTCTCTCTCTCTCTCTCTAATCCTCCCTCTTTCTCTTGCTGTCTCCTCTCCCTCTCCCCATCCTTCTTGTACCGCATTTTTTACGTAGGTTCTGTCTCATCCATATATAAAAAGACTCTCCCTCCCCTCCTCCATCCCTGCCTCTTACCGATACACTTTTCTATCCCACTTCACTTGTCAGCTCTATTGATCAGCTCAGCTCTTACAGGATTTACATACAGCTCACCCAGGCGCTTGTAATGACCTGGCATGGGTTTGTTTTAGAGTGTGTGTGTGTGTGTGTGTGTGTGTGTGAGAGAGAGAGAGAGACAGTGACTGACGGCGTCTGTCACTGAAGCTCTCTGTAGCTTGACTATTGATTGTCTAAGCTGGCTGGTCGTTCCCTCGGCCCTCTTGTCTAAAGAGGCCAGTGAAGGTGGATTGTTGTCCTGATTGCTGTCTTCTTACATTTTTCTAAAGGACTGATTTCAACTGAGTGTTGTACTCTTTCTTTCTTTCTTTTGACATTTCTCTCTCTCACCCTCTCTCTCTCTCTTTCTTCCTCACTCACTTTAGGATCCTGTCCACGGTGGGCTCAGACTTTGACTTGCGGACCCTCAGAGCAGTACGAGTATTGAGGCCCCTCAAACTGGTGTCTGGTATTCCCAGTAAGTTAAGACTCTAATGAGCTCTTCATTAAAAAAAATACGCTTTATCTTACACTGTAAGATAAAGAGGGTTTCTGCTTTCCTCCGCAACCCTGCCCACTATCCTAAACGACTCGTTTATTAGTCCTGAAATACTCCTGATGACTAGTCAAATTTATGCAGGACGTTTCACAGTTCAGGAAAATAATATTTTTTGGAGTGCAAAGCCACTTGAGGTTTTATTGGAGCATCAAAATAGCTCGGAGAACCATTTTGTGTTAAGGTTTTATGTAGCATCCATGTAGTTCTGCATAATGCACCCAAAGTGTTCCAACAAAAGTGGTTCTCCTATGCACTCTCTGCTCCTGTTTTAATGTTATAGTGGCAGTAGTGTTCCGGCGGCGCTGCAGTGTTATTAATAGCCTGGTTTCCACTACAGGACTGAACAGGCTAACCAGGGCTTACTCATCATAAAAGTCACTCAGTTTCCCCGATAAACAAATGAGAGTTTTATTACATTTGAAAAGTGTGACCAGTTCTCACAAAATAATTGTTGGCATGAAATTAAAGCTCTATAGAATGTTGCCTTAAGACCTTTAGTTACAAGATAATACTTTCGAGAAAGAACATCAGGTAAGACCCCCCTCCCCCAAATATATGTATAGGATTTCACAATTAAACCCCTCAAATGGATGTGCTTCTTTTGCCATAATGTTATTGTGTGTAAATTTAAGCAGAGCTCTGACCATGCTTACGCACAGCACCATGTGGTTGAAAAACAAACAGCACCAAAAAAGAAACAGACAAATTCAACAAAGTGACAAAGTCAAATGAACAGGCCTTTTCAAAAATGCTTGTGCTACAATAGTTAAGACTAAAAGTGCATATTTTACCATGCATAATTTGGACAGTGCATATTGTCCAACTATATTATCTACTATTTAAGCATACTGACTTAAAATGACTAATTGATAATCATTTTAAATATTAGTATGGGTGTTGAAATACAGGGTATGTGCAATCATAAAAGGCAACAATAAGATATAGATGGTTGTGTGTGTAAAATGGCTCTTTTTAACTGAGAGCAACGAGTGATTTTGTTTTCCAAGGCTTGTTTTATTGGACCTCTGCCCCAACTTCACCATCAGGGAGGAGCTGCAGCTAGAGAAATGGCTTGCTGATTAGTGTAGCTTTTGTAATATTTTGATGTGCTGGGCTTACAGAAATGTATTCAAATGATTAATAAAATGTTCTATCACGACAGGAGGCAAGTGGTTGGTCCAAAGTGTCCGGTCCACATCGGACAGGCTGGTCTCAGTCTGTCCTCTGCCTGTTGCAGCAATGCCCCTCTTGTTGACTGTGATTCTTTTTTTGGCAAATGTCTTCAGGTCTAACCTTGTTTTTAAATTTCCACCACTGCTCTGCTGATAAAACAAGGTTTAACGCAGCTCACACCTGCTGCCAGGCTACATTTTTTTCCCGCTTGTTTATTAATCCACCACTGAAGGTTCCAGAAAGTACTTTTTAGTATCCCACAACCCCAGTTACCAAAAATTACATTTCTTCAATCAGAAAAGCCAAACCCTTCCTCCTGCTTTCTTTGAGCCATGTTCAGCATAGGGAAGACATCAATGACATTCCCTGCAGCATTTAAAGGAAAGGTTGTTACCATATATGGTCAATTGGGGGCGTATTTTTATTAATGAGTAGCTGTGCACAAGCGTGATGGTGGTTTAGAAAGTGTGGTATTTATCATGGCAGATTACTTACAGGTGTGCATACGTACATTTGATAAATCCCAATTTTTTTGTACATACAAACATTCTAAATTATATTTGAAAGAGAGAATTTAGAACCATTTCTATGCAATGTATTAAATGGTAATAATAAATAATAGTAAATTCAAAAAAAAATAAATCCTAATGCTTTATACACTGTCCTCCAGGCTTGCAGGTGGTGCTCAAGTCCATCATGAAGGCCATGATACCCCTGCTGCAGATCGGCCTGCTGCTCTTCTTCGCCATCCTCATGTTCGCCATCATCGGCCTGGAGTTCTACATGGGCAAATTCCACACCACCTGCTTCGACAATCACACAGGTGACCGACTGAGGGAGGGTGTGTGTGTCTGTGTGTGTCTTTGTGTGTGTGCGCGCGCATGTATGTGTGTGTTTGCCCCTAGCGTAGGCAGGCTTAATTTGTTCAGTGTTCGCCCCAATGAAGTCCGCACCTGTTCCTCTTTGAGGGGAATATATTATTTCAATACCAGTTGAGGCAGATTGTAAATTATAGCAGTGGTGAAAATATGAACACAGACTAGTTCTACAAATGAACATCTTTGGTGTTAAATTGTCTGTAGAGCTAGAAATATATTCCCATTCCCATTCATATTTTTTCTGAAAGGGAATGTATTTCTTTTTGGTTTGGCAGTTTTCACAGATTTGGTGTCTGTTCTTGAAGATTTACTGAAAATGTCTGCACATGTCTCTTGCCAGCTTTTCCAGGTCCAAGTTGAAAACTTATTGTTTGCCTATTGAACTTTTAATCTCAGATGCCTATAAAATTCAGAGGGCCTATTTTGCTGTACCATCACTATTTTATGTATACCTTTAAATCTTTAAGTTTTCAACAGCAAGCACTCATCAAAATTTTAAGGGCCAAAATCATATTTGCACTTCAGCCAACAAAAAATGTTAACATTGTTATCAGTGCTCATTGAAACCAATGGATACATTTAAAAAGGCTATCCTCTTTAAAACAATTGCATATTTACATACTGTATATCCACCTCTTTTTAACCACTTCCCTTCCTCCACCCATCTTCAGGCGAGATCCGGGAAGAGTTTCCATGTGGAACAGAGGCTCCGTCGCGGCTGTGTCCGCAGGGCACCACATGCAGACAGTACTGGCTGGGGCCAAACTATGGCATCACCCAGTTTGACAACATCCTGTTTGCTGTTCTCACCGTCTTCCAGTGTATCACCATGGAGGGCTGGACTGAGCTGCTCTACTATGTATGTACTGCTGAGCAGATTGGGAACACATTTACACACTCACTACCCAGTGGCCAGCTTATTAGGCACTTCAACCAGCAAAAACAGAGCGCCTGTACAGACAGTTAGATATGTGGCCATGGTTGTTATATAAAGCTGTCCTGACAGCTATCAAGCGCTTCAGTTATTGTTCAATTGAATGTAAGAATGGACAAATGGGTAAGCAGACATCCAGTCAGTGGCAGTCCTTTGGGCACATAGGCTTGTTTATGACAGAGGTCAAGAATAGTAAGGATCACTACAACCGCTCTCTTCCTGGATACTCGTCTCCGCCTCAGGCGGCGGGCAGTCCGGCTGCAACCAAGAAGAGAGCGGTTGTAGTTTCTACAAGTTGAATGACATCATGGGAGGGTGAATTTTGGGACTTCCCGCAGCCCGTCTCCGAGACACAGAGTGAGTAGACAGACATGGTGCCGTCTCATAGCATGTATTAGTGAGGACCAATATATGGAGATAAGGTTAAAAAATGACAAAGTGTCCCTTTAATAGGTGACAAACTGGTGCAGTACAACAGTGATGTGCAGAATAGCATCTCAGAAAGCACAACTCATCAGTCCTTGTCATGGATTGACTGCAGTGGCAGACAAACACATTAACCAATGAAATGGAGTGCAGATTATAAAACATCAGTTGACAATACCAGTGTGTTTGACATGTGAATCCTATATTTGGGGATAATGCCTTGTTTGTCATCTTTTTCCATTATTAACATATTTGGTAGCCATTTTGTACAGATAAATCACTGCCACAGGCTTCCCAGGTATCTGAAAAAATATGATGTGGTTGAAAATATGCTCAACTTCAAGCTGGCTTTTTGACATTTCACCCAATAGTCACAGTATTATTTACTATCCAAAGTGATGGAGTATATTACAGAGCCAAACCATCTAAAAAGTGTGTCTTTCTGTAAATACTAGAATTCAGGAGTTTTGAAATCTAAGCATCTCCAGTGATTTTCGCCTCTGTACAGTGTTCATCTGTCCATTGAATGGGTACTAGGTCTTTATACAGTGTCATCACTCATGCCCAAGACTTTGAATAATTCCCTGCTGTCAGTGGCAACGGTTGCTATGGAGACCAGAGGTAGATGAGGGTCGTTGAGTGTTACTGTAGTCGTTAAGTCTCTCTCTCTCTCTCTCTCTCTCTCTCTCTCTCTCTCTCTCTCTCTCTCTCTCTCTCTCTCAGTCCATCTTACCCTTTCTATTGCTCTCCAATTCTATCTCAATTTAAACCGATTCCCTCTCTCTTTTCTCCTCTTCTCACCTCCTCTCCTCTCCACTTCCATCTGCAGTATCTACAATGCCTCTTTACCCTCATTCCATCTCTCTATCTCTCGGTCTTTGTTTTTCTGTCTGTGTTTCTCTGTC
This sequence comes from Centroberyx gerrardi, assembly GCF_048128805.1. Lineage (NCBI taxonomy): Eukaryota > Metazoa > Chordata > Actinopteri > Beryciformes > Berycidae > Centroberyx > Centroberyx gerrardi. Next base: position 14,728,439 of record NC_136003.1, on the reverse strand, counting down.
TCTCCCTCTCCCTCTCTCTCTCCCTTTCTCCATGGTCCTCTCTTTTTTCTTTCTCTCGCTGTCCCTCTCTCTCTGTCTCGCTCCCTGTGTCCCTCCTTCTCAGTGCTGCTCTATATTTAAAAGGGCCTGTTCGGCCCAAGTTATTCTTGCAGCTGCTGGGGAGGGGAGCGATAAAAGTTTAATGGCAGAAAAAAGGGTCTGCGGTACATTGGGTACACAGCGGCAAAGCCAGCTTACATGCAAAAAGATGGAAGGATGCAGGGAGGAGGAGAGAGAGGGGAAGATAGCCAAGGAGGTTGTGAGAAAGGGAGCAGAAGAGGTTGGGAGAGAGGAAGGGTTTTTGGGAGTGGGAAAGGGGAAAAGGAAGAATCAGTGTAGACTAAGCAGTAAGGGTAGAGGAGGCTGGACATACTGAAGGAAGAAGGGAAGGAAGGAAGGATAGAAGGGTGGGAAAAGCAGGAGAAAAGGGGGGCAAGGAAGGAGGCAAAAGGAGAGAATAAGATGAAGGAGAGAATCAAAAGAGAAACAGGAGAGTCTGGACAGGAGGATGGTAGAGACAGAGAGGGAGATAGAGCGAAGCAATTGTTATACATTATTTACTGTGCAGAGAGCAGCCGAACAGTTAGAGTGGCAGATATGCATTTACTTATTGAGATGACTTTAAGCAAAACCATGTCAGCCTTACTGTCGTTTACATTCCAACAGCAAACACAGCAAAATGGACAGTGCTTTAACTGCTCTTTTACATTGTCAAGACTTTCAAGGATAATACTTAAAGGCAGCCATGTAAGCTTTTTTTTTTTTTTTTTTTTTTTTAAGAACAAGATCAACAGCTTCTGAAGCTAGATTACATCAGCTACATACCATGTCTCATGTACATGGATGCAATACATTATAAAACAATCAGGGGTCAGAATCAGAATCTCTTTTATTCACCAAGTCTATTAAATGCACTTGCATTTTCCTTGGTGTATTTGGTGCAGAGACAGACAAACAAAATATAAGACATATTTTAACAAGAATAATGGCCCTGCTTTAATCTCAGATAGATCAAAACAAATGTCAACACCAATAGCAGTTGATTTATGTAGCTGTTGATCTACCTGCGCCTTGATGAAGGCGGATATAGCCTGTACAATGATTTATTAATTAATTCTATATGTGTAACAGCAGCCCAAAGAATATGTTATGAAATTGATCATACAAGTCAAATATATTTTTTTTCGTTTTAAGAAGACCCATTGAACAGTGTCGGACACCTAAGTTGCATAAATCTCCATAAATTTAAACTATCTCTGGTGGGAGTGGTGGCAAATTCCAGAGATTTCCCAGCGCCCGCTTTAATAAACTATTGACCAAGTGATGAGCTTAGATGCTATTATATCAAGTTCAAGAGAGAAGAGTGAAACATTGATGACCCTGCCTGATGTCTGATGTGTGTGTGTGTGTGTGTGTGTGTTTCCAGAGCAACGATGCCTCAGGGAGTGCATGGAATTGGATGTACTTCATCCCCCTCATCATCATCGGCTCCTTCTTCATGCTCAACCTGGTGCTGGGTGTATTGTCAGGGTAAGTTTCATACACCGCCTCTGTGTGAGTGTGTGTGTGTGTGTGTGTGTGTGAGAATGCGTGCGCCAGCATGTGTGAATGGTGAGATGGGTGCGCCAGATGGTGTCTTCAATATGCATGCATGTCTGTGTTTATATAAGTATGTTAGCATGTGTGTGTCTATTGTGTGTCCGTGTGTGTGCATGTATATAATGTATGTGTGTGGGTGACAGACTGAATGCGTATATGTGCAAGTGTGTGTGATAGTGTACAAGTTGTGACCTTATCCATAGTTCCTCATCTCATATACATTAATGATAGAATTAAGAACAAAAAGTGTGTTCATGCATATTTGTATATGTGTATGTAGTATATGTATGTGTGTGTTCACTGTGTCTTTGTGGACCTGTGCAGCTCAGCATGTACAGCATGGCACTAACACCTCAAGGGTTACACATACTAAAAATGTATGCGCTTAAGACCGGACTGTGTGTGTGCTCCCTGCAGGGAGTTTGCCAAAGAGAGAGAGCGTGTGGAGAACAGGAGTGAGTTCCTGAAGCTCCGAAGACAGCAGCAGATTGAAAGGGAACTCAATGGCTACCTGGAGTGGATCTGCAAAGCGGGTACGTATATGTGTGGTAGGTTATTTAGCTATTGTTAACTAGTGTCCAATATCCATCCTTCGAGCAGGCTGGTACACATATTCACAGGCACGAGGCGCCCTCGCTCAGGGGGACTTGGGCAGTATTCGGCACTAACACTATCGGGGATTGAACCAGCAACCTTGCAACTATTGGGCAGCCTCCCTAACCAGCATGCAAGTTAATTTTATGGATCTTAGTGATCATAGTAATGTAATCCTCCCATGACTGACATTTCGTTCTTGACCCAGACTTTGAAAAACACCAGCAGCCTTATAAAGCAGTTATCCTGGCACTAACTCTGCTCTCTCCCAAAAAGCCGAGGCTCTTCGATGTCTCTGGCAACTCAGTTAGTAGGAGGTTGGTTTTGTTCTGATTGGAGCACATCCCATTGGAATGGAGTGACCATGGGTTGCATTTGTAGATATCACTCAGCTGTGTCTCCTGACAGGACACCACCTGTCCCTGTTTGAATTCAAAGTATTTACTAACCAATAATTATCCTGCCTGGGCTTTGAGCAGAGTATGATTGGTTAATTTACTAAATCGACACTGAGAGGTACAGTTGTCTCGACCATAACGGAGAAAAATATGCGTTCTTAGTCAGCGGTAAATGATGCAAAATGTACCAAACAAATGTGAATCATATCCAAGGCTCTCTTATGGTGAAATATGTTTTAAAAGCCTTGATTTGCATGGCTATGGCAAGGATTAAAAACACTGTTTGATGCTTGGACAGAGGAGACTCAGCAAGTGCTCCTGGTTCTCTCTCTTTCGTCCTTTCTCTCTGACCCCTCTGATGAGGACAGGAAAGATGCAGACAGGATAAGAGGAATGGAGGGGTGGATGTTAGAAGGAGGGGATGAAGGGGTGGATAGAAAGGATAGACCTTTGATCTTCTTGAAAAGAACATCTACATAAAAACAAACAAGCTAAAAGGGAGGGAGGGAGGGAGGGAGGGATGAGAAGCGAGGACAGGTGCAGCCCAAAGACTTGGTTTCAGATTTTAATTAAAATCAGTGATGACAATTGATGATTAAAAACCATTGAAGGAAATTACACTTTCAATTGTATTGTTTTAAGCATTGCTGCATGTCCAGCAAATGTAGAATTCATAAGACTTGAGCCTGTTTAGTGATCATGTGCAGTGCATTCAGGTAGTATTTCTGATTCAAGTGTGTGGCTGTTATGTATTATTTTTTTAAATGACCACTTTTTAACCAATTTGTTCTCTTGTGTGTTTTGAAGAAGAAGTCATCTTGGCGGACGATGAAAATGATGGAGACTACGATGGTATACATTTACCATTTTCTTTGTAGTCTTTGTGTGTGTGTTTGTGTGTGTGCGTGCGTGCGTGTGTGTGTGTATGTGCATGAGATGATATGATGATGATACATGTATATCATCTCCTTTGAGTTGAAATGATAATACCTCTATGTAATTACAATGAAAGAAACACATGAGAGGAATCAATGTTTAGTCTTTTGTTACCAATTTGTGCATGGAGGACACACACGATAAAACACATATGCTTTCTGTCCTCTACAGGCTCCCGTAGGAGAGCCACAAAGAACCATAAGAACAAAGCTGAGCTTCTCAACCCTGAGGAAGGGGAAGGAGACCTGGCAGTGGGTAAGACATGTGCACACACACACACACACACACACACACACACACACGCTCAAAGGCAAACCACAGGTACACACAGATGCTATCTTATCTTGCATATCAGTGCATATCAGCATTACCTGACCCTCCTCTCCTTCCCTCTCCTCTCCTCTCCTCCCCTCTCTTCTCTGCTCCTCTGCACTCCTCCTCCTCATCTTACCTGTTTTTCCCTCTCCTCAACCCTCCCCCTCATCTTTTCTCTTTTCCTTTCCCCTACCTGCTCCATCTCTGCCTTGTCACCATGCCTCTGCCCTTTCTACCTCCCCTCCCCTGCATTTTCCTCTCTCTTTCTGCCCCTCTTTCTCCACCCCTCTCCTGCAAAGTAATTCCCCTCTACTCATGGGATACAAAGGCTTTCTTTATCTTTATGTTTATACTGTTGTGTATGCTGTGTAATTTGATGAGTGCCAAGACCATGTGCTAAAAACATGACTTGTGACTATGTATAGCTATTTGTCCAAAAAAGTTGGGCCTGTAATTTGCACACCCACCGGCACGAACAGAGAGGTTAGGCAAAGCAGGTCCATCAGTTTTGACAACAGTGCCTCGGTGGTGGAAACCGGGGGCCTGAGAACTGGGAGCAGATGGCCACGGCAAACACAGAGCACGTATGCTGTTGCCCCCCA
>NC_136003.1:14633956-14718956 GCF_048128805.1 Centroberyx gerrardi | reverse complement strand
GAGACTGCTTGGAAATATCACACACACACCACTCACACACAATTTTAACCTTTACTGCTTTGATATTTGTGTCAGCCTCTTTATATCCTATGTGTGCACACATTCACACACACTCAGATCACCGTCATATGTGAATAAACAGACACAAGGGTGAAATTTGGATTCATGCATACATAGACATGCACACTACAGTTCATCATTTCAGGAATCACACTGTTACATGAGACTGTATGCACCTACTTTGCTGTGTTGTGATCACTTGTGTCTGTGTGCACTTAACCTTTATTTTACCAGGTAGCCCTATTAAGATTAACTATTTCTTTTTCAAGAGAGTGCATGTGTGTGTGTTTGACTGCTTGTTTTGGGTAGAAAGGCTACATTTGCATCCTAGAACAGTGTTATAATACAGCACACTACTATACTATACTACAGGTAAAATTGCCTCCACACTTTTCCAGAGGATTGACAAACTAGACATACTATAAGAAATGTGCCACTGCCAGACTTCTCTATATATCACTTAATCCCTTTAGTTTCAAAAGTAAAAAAAGAGGTAAATAGAAAGTAGAGTCTTGGATTAGATTTTAATTGGCTGATTTTCTTGAACTAAACGGTATATCACAAAACCATGTCTGTATGTCTGCGCCATACGTTATGTTCCACTGTATCAGTGTAAATCCAAATTCCTCATTTCTGCAATATAGAAAAGGGAAGGCATTGAAATTCCAATTGAGATGGTCCTGGTTTTTCCAAGCAGGGATTTTCAAGTTGGGGACATCAGTGGTGCATGGAGAATCTCTTAAGGAGATATTCTATGGTAGATTCAGGGAGGAGGCCGCCATGAAAGCTACGCAAAACCTATGGAACACAGTTGTAAGGCTACATAACTCTAACTAGTACTCTCGTAATGATGACACAATGCCGCCTTAAACAGCCATGTAGTCTACGTGGATTAAAGAAATACAATAACAGTTTGGCAGATTCACTTTTTAATCAATTTACTAGAAAGCTGGTAGCAGTTTCACCTCTGTGTTTCCAGTATTTAATGCACCACGGCACATATGCTAACAGTTTTGAGATTATGCTAAACTAGCTTGTAGGCTCCACTAGACATAAACTACACTGTGCGCTAAAATCTTACGAAACAAAAAATATTCTGATTTGGTTTCTAAAAGTTGGTAAAATATTCCTTTAATGTGTTTTTATTCCCGTCTACACATCGGCTTATGAATATATTCCATTTATGCATATTTCAGTGCATTATTTTTGCAAAGTGCACTTTGATACTATTGATGGTTCACAGTGGCAAACACAAGGTCTCTACATGTAGAATCAACACCATTATTTGTAGAAGCTTTTCGAAAGTGAAGAAATGGTTTAATAGTGTAATCGTTACAGGGGGCAGGCACAAAAGAGGGGAGACAAGTGTGATGAATTCATGAAGAGAAAAGGGCAGATGGGCACTTGTGCATTTTAAAGAATAGAAAAACTTGATAGAGGAAGACAGAGAAGAAGGATTTGGAGAGCAGGAGCAGCAGTCACTTGAAGAAACGTGGCTGGAGATTTTGAGATTTAAATTGAGGGAGAAAAAGCAAGTGGAAAATACAGACAAATAAGAATATCAGAGATACAGCTAGGGATTGAGAAAGATATTCTAAGGGATGCAGAACGAGAAAGCTCCGAACAAAACAGCAGTAGTCATGCAGAGTAAGTGGAGAGTGATGCAAGAAAGATGAAATTTGGGAGATTGCAAAAAGGAGGACAGAGAAAAATAAATAGGACTGTTTTAGATGCAGAGATGGAACAAACTGCAGTGTGAAATGAGAGGAGATAAGTAGAGGTGAGTGCGTGTGTGTGTGTGTGTGTGTGTGTGTGTGCACATGTGTGTGGGTGCATGTGTTTGTGTGAGTGTGTGTGTGTGAAGGGTTTCATTCCAAAATGCTGTATACCCCATTTGGGGAAAAAGTTTCCTCCGTTTTGCTTCCTCAAAACTGTTACTATTTCCTAAGATAGTCGATAACTTTTTTTTTTACATTTAAGAATACATTTTAATGAATTTAGTAATTCCTTTTTGTAGCACATTTTAATATTGCATGGTAATGATAGTGATCATTTTTCAGGGTAGGTGTCAAATTTTTCACATGGTGGAGGGATATCACATTTTGGAATGAAATCCTCCTGGTGTTCTCTTGTGCCATCTCACTCACCAGCTGTTTCCCTCCTCAGCAACAAAGTACACAGTGAGCGTCACAACGCTACCGACCCCTTTCTGGACTGGTATTTATTTATTTGTTTATTCATTTATGACTCCCTTCTCTTTATTGATTTCTACTTCCATCCCTTGCTTTCCTTTCCTGTTTTTAGAACACCCTCCTTTTCCTTGTCCCTTTGTTCTTAACTTTTTATGAATTCTATCCCTGGCTTTTTTAAATTCTTGTTACTTGCGTTGGCTTATGTTTCTGAGTATATTTTCTGTTGCCTGCATCTCGCAGTATGGCTGTCGCTTTACTGTGGTTGACTGTTGGCCCTGGGAGAAAAGGGAGTTAAAGTGGATTACTGGTAGAGGTTTTGGAGGGGAAGAGAGGAGGGGTCATTGACGTTATGGGAGTCTGCCATTGGTTCAGGGTGTTTTTGTATCGAGTGGGTAAAAATCACTGCTCAGTCACCATAACCCAATAACAGATTCTTGTGATCCCAGTGACTTCACCATAGTCCTCTTAAGGTCCGTGGGGATTTTGGGGTGCTATTTTGGCTTTTTCTTCTGCAGAAAGTCCATTAAGCAAATTTTGTGTTTGGATCGCAGTTTTTGTGGGGGTTCATTATAGATTAATATGTCAAATTCTGACCTTGCCTCAGTGTTATCCTCCATTTTGTGTCATTACAGGGTTTCCCAAAGTAGGGCTGTCCTGCCCCGTGCTTTGGCAAACTGTGTAGACACCCAAAACCCTGTTCTGTTGAGCTGCCTTATTCTATAGGTCCAGCCAGATGACCCTTTAAATGTCTGTGGCCCCCAGTGTGTCTTGGTGTACTGGCTCTTTTATGTACTTGTATTTTTAGTGTTGGTTGTCACATCATTGTCATGTTTTTGTGTGTGTGTGTGTGTGTGTGTGTTTGCGCAGCAATACATGCCTTGAAACAGATCTTTAATCCACCCCTCTCCCTCCTGCCTCACTTTGCAGTAAGGAGCAGCAGAAGAACCACAGGGGGAGCAATAAGTCAGTGTGGGAACAACGCACCAAGGAGCTGCGGAAGCAGACACTGGCATCCAGCCGCGAGGCCCTCTATAACGAGCTGGACACCGACGACCGCTGGAAGGCAAGGACAGGGAGGGAGGAGCACAACAATGTAAAGGCAAAACGCTGGCCCCTAGACTTGTGCTATCAGTGTACACAAGTGATGGCAATGATGAAGTTACATGTGCCTTATCTGGTGTTTATTTATGTATGGTTAACTTAAACATATGGATAAACATTTCTCCCAATCCATGTTTCTTACCTAAGGGAATTGCTCATTTTCTCCAAGGATAGAAAAGCTTAAATCCAAGACTCCCCTTCCCTTGCCCATTATACCTGACATTCCTCTACCCAACACTCTTTTGCTCTTCTCCTCTCCCCCTATCCCCACCACTCTTCCTCTTCTCTTCCACTATCCTCTCTGGTCTTGTTCCTCCCTATTTTCCTCCCCCTTCCCCTCCTCTCCTGCTCTTCTCTCTCCCTGCAGGTCAACTACTCAAGACAAATCCGTCCGGACATGAAGACCCACCTGGATCGGCCCTTGGTGGTCGACCCCCATGAGAACCGCAACAACAACACCAACAAGACCACCGCCAGCAACTCAGACCTCCGCTTCAGCCAGCAGCACCCTGCTGATGAGCTGCACAGGCAGACGCGCCTCCACGAACGCGGTGGTCAAGTAGGAGGAGGAGGAGGAGGAGGCGGATCGGGTCCAGGCAGGCCTCCGCTGGAGCGGGGCGAGTCCACGGAGAGCAGGCGGAGCCGCAAAGCCGAGCACCACCACCACACCTCCCACACCCGACTGGATGCCACGCTGGTCCCGGGGCCAGGCTCGGAGGAGAGGCCCCCCAGGCGGCACCACCACACCCGGAGCGGCAGTCGAGGCGGAGGGCAGCCGGAGCACAGGAAGCCCAGGCAACACCGGAGGAACGCGGACGACGAGGAAGGCGGGGGAGGAGGCGGAGGAGCGGGGAGGCACAAGAGCAAAGGGATGGACGGAGGAGAAGGAGGAGAGCAGGAGGGAGGCGGCGAAGGCGGCGAGAGGAGGCCCAGGCGGAGTCGCCACAGCAACCAGTTGGATGGCGAGGGGAAGAGGATGTGCCAGCACCGTAGGAAGTATGTCCAATGCGCGAAGCTGTTGTTACAATAAGATATTCTATAGCAACAACCATGAAAGATATTTTGGCTCCACTATTTTTCCTCTTCCATTTCTCATTACCTCTCTCTGAATTTCATCCCTTCTTTTCTCCCCTCTCCTCCACTTTCCTTTCCTCACTCTTTTTCAACTTCCTCTTTCTCTCCTTTCGTCCCCCAATTTCTCCTTACTCCCTGCTTCCCTCTTTCCAGGGATGGCAGTGGCCCTAATCTCTCCACCACCCGGCCCATCCAGAAGAGCCTCTCCCGGCAGGACAGCCAGTACAGCGAGGATATGGACAACCTCATGAATACCAAACTGGTCTCCGTCTCTACCCCGCCCGGCGAGGGCCACCCCAACCTGGTTGCCAACCACACTCCGGCCCCTGGCTTCGGATCGGCCCTCCATCTTGCTAACAGTGGCACTCATGGGAGCTTGGTCGGGATAGATAGCTATGGGAACGTGGGACACCGCCGCGCCAACAGCATCATCCGGCTGCCCCATCCAGACTACACAGCTGTGGACATGCCCATTTTTCCATCCACCAACGCCATACTGCAGGGTAAGGGGAGGTAGAATGAGTGTGTGTTCTTCTCTTCATCTCTTCTCTCCTTTTGTCTCCTCCTCTCCTCTCCTCTCCTCTCCTCTCCTCTCCTCTCCTCTGTTTTAGCCATGTGGCAATTCATGCACTTCATTCTTTCCTTAAATAACACATTTCCTTTCTCTTTGGTCCAGTCAATAAGAATGCCAACACGGAGCCTCTGCCGAAGAAGGAGGACAAGGATGATGATGATGATGAGAAGGCAGGTGAAGGAGGACCCAGGCCCATGCCTCCCTTCAGCTCCATGTTCATCCTGTCCACCACCAACCCGTGAGTAGAATCGTCATAAGCACACACACACACACACACACACACACAAAAAGACAGATATCCATTCATACAGGCTGACAAAAAGGGGTGTATACTGTCTGCACTGTCACACCCAACTTGGAAAGCCACATTTCCTTTAAGTATTGATCTTTGGATTCAGAGCTAGATGCTGGATGTAAAATGGGTCTCCTGTAAAGTCACAAATACAACACCTGCATGCACACACACTAAAAAAAAGGTGCAGAAAAAATTCCTTTGTGTGCTCTTAGGTTTCGCCGGGCGTGTCACTACGTATGCACCCTGCGTTATTTTGAGATGTGTATCCTGCTGGTCATCGCCATGAGCAGTATTGCCCTGGCTGCTGAGGACCCTGTCTGGCCCGAATCCCCCCGCAACAATGTAAGACAGACAGTCCACACACAGTCCTATTCTCTCTGACAATGATGAAGCAAAACCAAGTCATTCTCTCTGTCTCTATGTGCAGGTTCTGCGCTACTTTGACTATGTCTTCACAGGAGTGTTCACTTTTGAGATGCTGATAAAGGTAAGGAAACGTCCTGAATCTGTCTATGCCAAGGATGGACACTTTCTTCTGGAAGGTTTGCGATCCCCGCCTCAGGGGGCCCAAAACTAGACTGCGCTTTGTATTTTAGAATGTACATTTGGTAGCAATATATTGTGCGTCAATATATTTCTACTAATGTGTTGCTAATCATATGAGAAAGAAATTGTATTGGAAGGAAATGTACACCCATTCTACATGTGTTAAATACTTTAGTCTCTGTTTGTAAGGTTGTGGCAAAGTTTCTGATTCTTTTCTCTGACTTTTCTCTTATTATTTCTCTGTCTCTCTCTCTCTCTCTGTCTGTGTTAGATGGTGGATCTGGGGTTGGTCTTGCACCAGGGCTCCTATTTCAGGGACTTGTGGAACATCCTGGACTTTATAGTGGTTAGTGGTGCTCTGGTGGCCTTCGCCTTCACGTAAGTCTCCCTCCTGCCCTCTCCTGTCTTCCCTCCTCGCTCCTCCTTCTCTCCTGCCTGTCTTCTGCCTCACTGGCACCTTGGAGTACAGCCTCCCCCTATTTTTCTCTATTCATCCATGGCTCTTTTTTCGGTCTCCCTCTGCCTCTCTCTTCTCTCTTCTTTTAATGTCTTTCTCTCCCACTTATTCTTTCATTCTGTTTCTCCCACTCTTTCTCTCTGCATTTCTCCGTTCGCTTGCTGTCGGCCTCCTGCCCCCCTCCTCCATTCAACCTTTTTTCTGTCTATCCTCGCCCACGGCCTATTCTCTGCAACTGGCAAACCCCTCTGCCTTCTCCCTCCCCTCAACTTCGCTCACACGGTCCTGCCGTCTCTCAGCCCCTCCTCTCCCAAATGTCACCCATCTTTCACTACACCTGTCCCCCTACATTTTACAAAACACCCCCTCTTCCTAGTATCCCCCCTGCCCCTCTCTCGTCACCAGCGACGCTCCCCCCCTCCTCCTCAACCTCTTCCTATCCTTCTCTTCTTCCTCCCGTGAGGAGTGAGGACCACCCTCTGCACCTGTAACCCTTTAGTGCCCAGGCCGTTCTAGAGCGGAGGGGGCCCAGGCCAAGCCAGGCCGTGCCGAGCCGTAACACCCCTCCCTCCCAAAAACTCCACACCCTTCTCCACGTCGGAGCAGGTATTTTAAACCCTCCTTATTCTGCACGCCCAGGAGTAGGACTCGACTGCGGGGATAAAATACAGTTAAATGTTCCATAACTGGGTTAAGATAGAGTTTAAAGAGTTAGAGGTTAAAGTATAGTGATTAAGCATGAGTTGTGGATTTTAGGATTTGTTGTCATGCTTTCGGATGGTGGGGCGGAATATAAAACGGGACGGATCGGTGGGACTTCAGTCAATGAAGACTCAACCAAGAACCAACGGATACTGGAATCCCAAAGCGAAAGTTTTGGTTCTATGTGAATGCAGTTTAAGTATGTTAGAGAGATATAGTACTGACAGTCATTATGATCAATACCAATCATGCATATGGGACTGGTGTATGCAAGTGTGCATCATCCTCTCTGTTTCTGTTGGGCACTTTATAAATTAACATAGAGGGATACCTTGACATTTTGAATTTCAATCTGTTATTTTTCTTAATCAGATAATTGTCACATTGTAGAAAAAAAACAAATACAGATTCTCTGCAGTCCCATGGCACATCTGTGGCGATGACATACAGACCCAATTAATTAACAGTTTATTTGAATGTGATCTCCGCTCTCTGGCTCCCTAGTTGATCTCTTCTCTGGAGAATACAGTAACGTTACGCTATTCGGCTTGCTAGTTAAAGTTGTTGAAAGCTGTTAGTTAAAGCTGCACTATGCAAGATTTATTTGTAAAGATACACCCGTCAAATCAAGTTAAATTTTAACAGTAATACAATTTAGCTTCCTCATAAAGAACAGAGATGATTTTTTTTTTTACCACAGTGTGATGAAGTTTGATGGAGGACCGCAGTACTGTGGCTATTGGTCAAATTTTCTGAGCATTTGTCCAAGTAAGCAACCACTACTAGCTGCATACTAACTTACCGCTATGATACTCATCAGATTCCAAAAGAAATGTTAACAATGCTAACAAGCCATGTCAATACAGAGACTTGTTTTCTGAAAAATTCAAAATATCAAGGTATCCCTTTAATATGTATGTATACGTATGTAAAAAATAACTTCAACACAAACACATGAACAATTCCATACTTCTGAAGACATGAAGAAAAAACAGTTTGGAACAAAATGTCCGCTGTAATGTTAATTCATGTCATATAATTCCTTATCCATATACAGTAGAACATAAGTACCTTCAGGGACAGGAGCTATTGCATCAGGATTAAATATATGTTATAGAAATGATGGAGTATTTAAATGTCTCAGAAGCTTCTGGATCTTGAGTTTGCCTAAAGATGATGTCACTGATTTGTTTTGGTAGACTTTTTCCTTTGGTCTGCTTTATAGGCCTATGGACCATGAAATCAAATGGATGACTGAGAGAAAAATTATTTGTATGACTGCATAAATTATTAATTTGATTGCATAGAACATTGTACTGAAGACACACATAGAACATTGCACTGACACACAAATGCCTGTGATGGTGCTGCTGTAACCATCTCCAACACATACTCTTACACAGGTGATCTGCAGAAATATATGGATGCCAAGGTTGTACTTGATTCCATTTCATGTCTTTAAAGAATCTGACCTGAAATTCAGTCACGTGAGAAACATGAGAAACTGATCCTGATTCAAAGCTCAAGCTAAATCCTAACTTTGAGATAGAAAGTTGTAACTTAAAGAGTCAACGTGAGAATCTCTCAATTAAAATTCAGCTCTGTAGTTAGATTTCAGTGGCTGAAGTGAAACGAAATGGAATTGAGCCTAAGTCTCATAGACTCTGTGGATGAGGATGGTGTGCACCCATGCACACATCAGGTCTCCGTATCCATGCATATGAGAATGGGAATGGCTAACTAACATGAATAATTCAATGCATTCTGCATAATGCATATGATAAACTATGGTTGGTATGACTATAACCCTGGATATATGACTTTGAGTCATAAGCTGATAAGGAGTTTGCCAAGCGTAAACCAAAGAAAATCCCTCCACTTTGCATTTTTCCCAGCATGCTAACCTATAATATTGTCCCTTCATTGTTCCCTTATCCCCTTGACCCCTTGCTCCCTATGCCCTTGGTCTTGTTCACTCGGTTCCTAAGCTCTCTTGGCTTAAATCTCTTACTCTCCCTACTGAGGAAACTGAACTGCAGTAAGGAATAAAGGTGTTCATCTTACCTAAAGAGGTACTGAGAGAAAAACCTGGCTGTGCCTACTTCCCTCCCTCCCCTCCCTCCTGTGCCCCTCTCCATCCTTCTACCCCTCTCTCCTTTCATGTGCGATATCCAACATCTTTCTTACTGCTTCCTCCTCACCCTTTTGGCCTCACCAATGTTCACAATAGCTCTTTCTGGACAGTGGGTGAATGTGAGGAATAAAAGAAGTTACACCCAAACACGGATTTGGGACAAGACATCTTATGCCCCTATTCAAACCATGCCATGTTACTGCAGTTTGTTGATTTTTACTGTTATTTTTCTTCACCAGACATTTGTCGTTATATGGAGAAAGCAATAGTTATCACAAACTAATGACCAAGCTTGCGGCCACCAGTACCCATTACCTTAAAGGAAAAAATCCACCCTCGGATACTCTTATACTGTTAGATATCATCAGTTTGTGATGTTCAATGCATTCCGTGAGTTATTTTGTGATGAGGTCTTACAATTTACTTTTGGTGCACTCGCTTTCCCTCAATTTGCCTCATCTACTTCTACTTCAGTTAGTGATTTCCTATGTTTCCAAGCATGACAACCCCCAGAGAAGAGACCTTTTTGCTTTCAATCAGTGGTGGGCATATGAGCATATGAAGATAGCTAGCTAGTTTGTGAACATTGGGGCATGTCTATAATTGTGGCTACACTTGCATTATTATGCATTGCATTATGGTCTATTGAGGCTACTGTCGGTGGAGAAATTGGTATCTCTGCCTCTTCTGCGATGGATTTCTACCTGTATTATCGTCCAACGTTGGTGTAAAATGTTCGCTCTCACTCTGAGGGACGGACACCAAAACCTGACGTTTACCGCTGATGTTTTAGATAGCTTTAGAATTTCAAACTCTGTTGTAGCTGCGCTGGAAACATCTCAACATGACGTTGATGCGCTGTCTATGTTTGGCCAATTATCTGCAGGAATAATAATAATAATACACCACCAAACACCAAAATGTCCCCTGGAATGCAAGGTACATCACCAGTAGCTGTTTTTAACAGTGTTAGTGTTTTATGGTGGATTTTTCCTTTGTATGGAGAATGCTCACAATGCTAGCAAGCCTAGGACATGGGAATGTAATAAACCTTCTGACAAATGAAGTACAATCTCAACAGTATAGCAAGCTAGTATAAGATTAGAGTGTAAGATACAAATTTGAACAATCACAGCACACTGTTAAGGGGTAGCAGGTGTCTGATTCCAGACCAGCATGAAGATGAGGAGTTGCTTATCCGAGACACGAGAGTGTCCGCAACATGGCAGGTGCTCCAGGGTTCTAGCGGTGGTGCCCCCTATCTTCAGGGCTGGCCTTTACTCCAGTCTTTCTCTTGTTCATTCTTATCTGTGTGTGTATGTCACTAACACTCTGTCCTCTAATTTCTGCACAATGTGGTTGTGTATGTGGTACACATGAACTTGTGTGTATTTCTGTTCGTCTTTATATATGTGTGTGTTTGTGCCACTAACTCGTGTGTCCTCTAATCTCTTTGTGGAAGTGTTACATATTTATATGTATGTGGCTCAACTTTATGTCTTTGTATTTTTTCTCTCTCTGTGTTAGGCCTGCGTTCGTAGCCCCAGGGAAATGGGAAGTATGGACTAACAAATAGACAGAGCGACATAATGGTCGCAGTAGAGATAGAAGTAGAGGACAGGAAAACAGTAGATTATCATGAAAGAACATGTCATTACAGACAAACTCAAAAGTACCAGGGATAGTAAAACAAATGCACGTAGGTCAGGCAAATTAAAATCTTTAAAGTGAATTTTTGTGAAGTTTGCAGGAAGTAGTCAGACCCACAAACACAGATTCTGCGCCATATGTGAACATATGGGCAAACTTGCAAAGCAATCAGTTCAGTCAGTTCAACCAATCAAGTCTAAAACTCAGATTTAGCTACGATAGGGGTTAACGACACTGATGGCCGATGGGGAGATCCAAACCACAGAGTCAGAACAGACTCAAACACATCCAGATAGTGCCTTAATTCAATTGGAGGAAATCAAACAGTACTCCAGAAAGGCTGAGCACTCTCATTGGAGATGTTTATCACTCCTTTGATCTAATTAGTCTAGTCTGAGGGCCGCTGGTATCTCGGACCGCTTGAGCCGCTGTCCTGCACATTTCTGAAGCAGGACTGAGCTCCATGTCCCAACAGGCTCCCAAGGCAGAGCCGTTCGCAAGCTAACTGACCATGTTTGGTTAGATTAAAGGGATACCTTGACATTTTGAATCGCAGTCTGATATTTTTCCCATCAGTCATCATGTATTTAAAATAAGTTTATGTATTGGCATTTCAGTCTTTCAGTTAAAACTGAAAAATGACTGTCGCGTTTCAAATGCCTGAGGTGAAGGCACTAGTTTGGTGCTGTGCTTTAGTAATACTTTTTGTCCAAAATGTGAATGTGCGTGGTTGCGTGTGTATATGCAGGCACATGTTGGATTCGGTTGCAATAGTCCTTAGTAGTTATAGGTGGGAGGGTTGATCTAACAAAACGCAGGCCTTGCGCTCTCCTTTTTTTCTCTCTGTCTCTCATATGGATGTTTTTCCTCCAAATCCCTCCTTTCTCTGTGTCCCATTCTCTCTGTCTGTCTCTTTCTCCCACCCTGTGTTTGTCTGTCTCTCTCTCTCCCTTTGTCTTGCTGTCTCTCACCCCTTCCTCATCTCTCCGTTTGGACCACCAGCGGCGGCGGCGGGTAAAGTTCTCTTTTTCCTTTCCTCCTTTTTTTTCCTTCTGCACTCTCAGTGCCTGTTCTTCCGATCACAAAGCTTTCCTCTCTTTCTTTTTTAAAACCTGTCCATCCATCATCACAGTTGACTACTGTACGTGTCTATCCTTCTCTTTTTCCATCGTTCACCATGGACCAGCTCTGACTCAAACACAACTAAACCTCAAGTGAACCTCAAGTCTCAACTAAATAATTTGAATCCTGAGCTAATTAGGGGTAAATCAGAGATATCAATCAAGGGTGCAGTAGATGTGAACAGAGCTTGAATCAAACGCTCCGGTAAAATCGAAGACAAAGCAGCATGAGGCTGAATTTGAGGGAAATATTGCCTACAATAAACGCAGGAGAGCAGCTGGATAAATGCAATGATTCATGTAAACACTCCCACACAAATGCACAGACAAGGCTATGTATATAACACTCTAGAAAATTAGTCTATTTTATACACACACACACACACACACACACACACACACATGCCCATGAACATGCACGCACACACACTCACACACATATACACACACACACACAACCACCAGCAGCATACCATCTGGTATAACAGCTGTAAGATGCAGGCAGCTGTACACACAGCCTTCACCCCTAGGGCTCACTATCAATCACCTTTGACCTTAATCTGGTCACACCCAACATTTATTGGCAATATGGGAAGATTTCTGAGAATTCTTAGGGCAGGGAGTCAAAACGACTCTAAAATTTGGCTTGTTGCTAACGACTTAGTTTTAATGTGGTTTGCAATACAGTGGCCGTTACCTAAATAGCTAACTATTTAAGGAACAGGCCATGTTAGATTTTTTTATTCACTAACTGGCCGGCTAGTTAGTGTCAGTGAATTGCTATATTGTTTGTTTAGAGGCTCATTAGCTATTTCACTCAGTAATGAGTGTATAGTAAGTGTGTTAACTGGCTGGCTTGCTTGGGGTTCTTTACTTTTAAGTGAGCTTTTAGATTTGTGAAAATCTTTAAGCGCCATTGGAACAAAAGCTAAGTTTTGCCTTTTTCCTCGCCCATACGTGTAGTAATCCACAGTGTCCCCTCCAAAAAAGAAAGAGGTTTGGCTCAGCATTTCAATCAAGAAATGCTTGCTAAAATATCTTTGTCTTTGCCAACAGGCCTACAAGACAAGATTCCATGCTGTCTGAGCAATGCTATGAAACCAGCTTATCTTAGTTGGGGTTTGGAGACTTGGCATATTAGTTGTTTATACAGGACTGATTGTAGAAATGCAGCGGTAGAGTCATCAAAAGAGAGAGTTTGGCTATTTACCCATTAAAGTTTTTGCTAGTTTTATCAACATTGTGGCACTACCACATTGCAACCCATCTTTGAAGCTAAAGGGGGTATTTTTGCCTTTTTTATTAGCTACAACTGAGTGTCTTTCAAAGCTCAAATTAAATTCACAGTCAGCTGCTATCCAAGAATATTTATGGGGTCATTTGTGTCTTGTGCTGAGACCATGACTAAACTCTCTCTACAAATGTCTCTGGGTAGCACAGAGTTCTCCATCACTCAATCTGCTATTGACAAAATAGATATTACAGCATGGAAAGCAAGATTTCAATGCAGCATGAGTATACTGCACCATTAGCTGGGCATGTTCAAGCCGAGTCTTTAGCCATCTCTATATAGCATTGAAATGCATTGCGGAGTGTTAAACAGGCAGAGTTAGCATTTAGATAGGAATGATATCAGTTGTTCCCATAGCATGTAGTTGTAAAATACCACTTAACTCTAGCATGTAGCAACAATGCTAACGTCACACTTAGCGGAAATGCTGAAGGGTAATATAATAGCAATGCTGCATGTGTTGCTATGTGTTTAACCCAGACGCAGTTACTCATTTTGAGTTAACTCGGCCACAGCTACCATCAAGGAATGGCTGCCCACTGCCATTTTGGAATCAAGAGGACTAAGCTGCCATCAATCCCCTGCACTCGCCTCTCCTTTTCTGACTCTCTTCATTTGTGTGTGGTGTGTGTGTGTGTGTGTGTGTGTGTGTGTCTGCGTGTGTGTATGTGCACATATGTACAGGGGGAGCAGTAAGGGGAAAGACATCAGCACCATCAAGTCTCTGAGGGTACTGAGGGTGTTACGACCTCTGAAGACCATTAAACGTCTTCCCAAGCTCAAGGTACGTTCAGGGACACCATGGTCGACTGTAGGAAAACTAGAGTCTTCTTCATTCATTATTATATACATTACATACTGTGCATAACCTGTTTCCTTAAGGATAATCCCGCGGAAATCTTAACCACCACTAATGACCATTTAAATTAAAAGGTGACATCAGCCATCTCTTTTAGACCCTGCAAGTTTCTATTTTTGGAAACTTACTGTTGCAAAATGCATAATAGAAGCTGTTTGTAACAACCTGAAGTATTTTTCAGTGTTACAGAATTTTATCAGCAACAGTTATGGTGTTTATATTTCAAAACTATTGTATTCAATATGTGCGTATTATTTAACACCTGAAGAAATATATTCAATTGTGTGGTTTGCCCTTATCAAAAGCAGAACTATTAAAGCTCTTCAAACTGTTTAAACCATTTAATATACAGTAAGTCACACAATGAAATGCAAACCTACCTCATAACAGCAGTAAAAATTGGGCCACAGTTCCCAAATGTTTGCAGCAGCCATTTTGTGCCTCTCCGAGTAGGCATTCACGTAAACTCATTTGGGGACAGAAAATGGCACAAATAATCGCAACCCAATGTGTTTCTTCAATGTAATAAAGACCCTCTCTCCTCTGTCCCCCCAACCCACCCCTCTCTCCCTCCCCAGGCTGTGTTTGACTGTGTGGTGAACTCTCTGAAGAATGTGCTCAACATCCTAATTGTCTACATGCTCTTCATGTTCATCTTCGCTGTGGTGGCTGTGCAGCTCTTTAAGGGACGCTTCTTTTACTGCACTGATGAATCCAAAGAGTTTGAGCGCGACTGCAGGTCAGGAAACACCCATTGTGTAGAAAACATTAGAACCACCTTCTTAATATTAAGTTGTGCCTCCTTATCCATAATCCATGGCTCTCATGGCTCATTGTATATGTACAGTTTATTTTTAGGCAATGACATACAGTATAACCAGCAACTGTATGTTCTATCACAGTATTTGGCTATTTGTAGTTATCGTTCAATTTCTATCCAGGAGGTTGGAACACACTAGGTTCACTTGATCATGGCCACGTCTGCAGAATTTGGTGCCATTCGCACTGGAAATTGTACCAGCAACTGTTTGACTGCTCGGCAGCCTGGCAACCTGCAGCCATAGATTTATGTGGATCCAAACTTTATCACATAAATGTGTGTCAATAAACCCTGAGTATACATCGACACATATGGAAGCAACCTCTCCCTTCACTTATGTCTTCTCAGGACTGATGATGTGTTTGGTGTATTTCAGGGGCGAATATCTGGTTTATGAGCGTGATAACGAAGTGAAGGCGCAGAAGCGGGAGTGGAAGAAGTACGATTTCCACTACGACAACGTGGCTTGGGCCCTACTCACCCTCTTCACCGTGTCTACCGGAGAGGGGTGGCCGCAGTGAGTATACGTTTACACACATGAAACACACTTGCATACACTTCTAAATATATTCCCGCCTGATTTTTTTTTAATCTGATGCTGTCTCGTACCTCACACACTTCACACACACGCTTTCTGACCACCTCCCCTCCTCCTCCTCTTCTCCAGGGTGCTGAAGCATTCAGTGGATGCGACTTATGAGAACCAGGGCCCGAGCCCGGGGTACCGGATGGAGATGTCCATCTTTTACGTGGTGTACTTCGTGGTCTTCCCCTTCTTCTTCGTCAACATCTTCGTGGCTCTCATCATCATCACCTTCCAGGAGCAAGGAGACAAGATGATGGAGGACTACAGCTTAGAAAAGAATGAGGTGAGGAGGGATTAAGGGAGGGAAGGAGGATGGAGGTCAGGAGCATAGGGAGGGTGGAAGCAAGGAAGGAAGAAGGGAGCATGGAAGAAGACAAGATGGAGGACTACAACTACAGCTTATCAAAGAACAAAGAGATGAGGGATGGAGGCAGAGAGGGAAGACAGGAGAAGATCATGGACACAGGGAGAAAGACTGAAGGAGATGGGAAATTTAGATGATGGTGGAACTGAGAAATGAATGCGTCGAGAAAAGATGATTGAGGTATACCAAAAAGGACGTGGTGACAAAGACAGACAGAGAACAAGAGGCAAGATGGAGGAACACCGTGGAGGGAGACACGAGGGAGACTGAGATGATAGTAGAATTTAGGAATGAGTACAGTGAAAAAAGAGATTGAGGGATATCCAAAAGCTATAGAAAAGACAAGGAATTTAGAAAATAATGTCCTATGAGTGGGATACAGGGAGGGAAGGAGGAGGGTGTGAGGAAGAGGGGCTAAGACATTGGGGAATTGTTGGGGAGAGGGGGATGAAGGAAGGGCTAAAGAAATTTTACGTCACGGTGATGGAGGGCTGCAGTTCAAAAAGAAGGGGGGGGGGACAACAGAAGACCTGGGAGTTAGAGGAGATGAAGGGAATGGAGAGAGACAGTTTTTCCTGTATATATATATATTTTTAACACTCTTTTGTCTTTGTGTTAATCGTGTTAATTATTTTCACCTGTTAATAGCAACACATTGTGTCCATATGTATTTCAATTGGTACATCTTTAACACATTATGTTAGATAATACCACAAGATGTGCTGGTCCTTATTTGACACACAGATGTTATGAAAAGAGCGCATCCTTATTAATTGTTCATACACACCACCAGCAACACCAGAAAGCACTCACCAGATGTCCATTTATTTTCTACAGCTAGAGAAATGTCTGTTGATGTTGACCAAGGTTGCCTCATTTCCTCATTTGATGGGAGTGAAAAGTTTCCAGCAGCTGAATGTTTGAGCAACATCGCCCATCAGCAGCCAGTCACATACTAACAACATTCTAGCAATGCACAAGTTCAAATTGTGCCATTGGATAGTTAATGTACTGATGTGAGTACTAGCAGTCTGCAGGAAGAGTAAAAGTGTCACTGACCCCATATTGCTTGTGTTTTCACAGAGAGCCTGCATAGACTTTGCCATCAACGCCAGGCCTCTGACCCGACACATGCCCCAGAACAAGCAGAGCTTTCAGTATCGCATGTGGGAGTTTGTGGTGTCGCCGCCGTTTGAGTATACTATCATGGCAATGATCGCGCTCAACACCATCGTCCTGATGATGAAGGTACAAGCTTCTGGGAGCACAAACATATGGCACACATAGAAACACACACGCACTCACACACATAGGCCTTACATGTTGCACATTAACGATTCAATTTGACATCTCTCTCTCTGTCGCTCTCTCTCTCGCTCTCTCTCCCTCTGTCTCTATTTGATTCTGTCTTGCACAATCGTCAAGTTCCGGTTCTTCTGATGTTGCTGTGTACTATTTTCTGTGAAAAACTAATTTTAATAGATATGTCTTGCTGTCCATTGGGTGTGCTGAACTGTGTGAGTGCCTCTTTACATGTCTTTATACCCGTCCTCCTCTCTGTCCCTGTCCTCTGTTGTGTGTGTGTGTGTCTGTGTCTGTGTGTCTGTGTGCGTCTTTGTGTGTGTGTACATTCATGCACACTTATTTGTGTGCATGGCTATGCATGCTCTGTGTGTGTGTGCATGCATACATGTGCGTGTATGTACGTGTGTGTGTGTGTGTGTCTGCGCGTGCGTGTGTATGTGTGCGTGTTTGTTTATAGTACGACGGAGCTTCTGACACCTACGAAGCTGTGTTAGCCAACCTGAACATAGTGTTTACCTCGCTCTTCTCCATGGAGTGTGTACTCAAGATCATCGCCTTTGGAGTACTGGTGAGTGTGTGTGGGAGTGTGTGTGTGTGTGTGTGTGTATGTGAGTGTTGTTGCCACAAAGTGCTGAAAATTAGCATCAGCACAACTGATCCAATAAAACCATCCAAAGAAGAAGACACATAAAGGTATATTCATAACAACATACTGTAATATTACACAGTATCACATATACATTGATTTTAATTGCTACAGGTAGTGTGCAGTAAAAACATGTTATTTTGCAATGGTTGGAAGTCACACATCCAAAACTATTACTACTACCTATTTTTAGTCTTATTTAGACTTATTTAGTTTGATTTACTTAATTGGGAAAACATTAAACTTAAAACAGTGCAACTTGGCCAATGACCATTGATTACAACTTCTCCCAGAATAATTTGGAGAGCCATTCTATCCCTATTCCGTTGGATGATTCTATTTTATATAATATAAAATTATCATTATTATTATAACAATTTTTACTTGCTCAAGCTGCTGTGGTGGAGATAAACAAGGATAAGGTCTAAAAAAAAATAGACAGACAAAGAATGTAAAATCAGAATAATGATATAATAACTCAAATAGAACAGGGACATATTTTGGGAGAAATGGTGTGGAAATGTAGCAAAGGAGAGATGGGGAGGGAGGGAGGGAGAGAGAGAGAGAGAGAGAGAGAGAGAGAGAGAGAGAGAACATGAGAGGAAAACAGAGAAGCAGAGAAAGAGAAAACTGCCAGTAGTCAGCAGTAAGGTGTGCAGTCACCAGAGCCATAGAGGAATGGGAGGGAGGGAGGGAGGAGGAGGAGGAGGAGAGGAGAGGAAAGGACTGGATAGAAGAGATAGTTTTAGAATGAATGTTGGGAGATATAGAACGAGAGAGGGAATAATTAGAGGAGGGGGAAGCCGTATAAAGAAGAGTCAAGGATTTTGAGGGATTTAGCAGGATGGGGCATGAACATGGAAGAGCGCACTCAGACACATACATGCACTGTCACACACACAAATAACACAGGACCGTAGAGGCCTTTGTGTGTGTGTGTGTGTGTGTGTGTGTATGCGTGTGCATGTCAAGGTGGTTTATTTCAGTAGCTGCCTCCCCTGCTCTCTCCCCCTCCCTCCCCCCCCTGTCTAATGCACAGTTTGGCTGCAGGCGATATGTAGGAGAGCAAACAAAAAGGAACCTCACACTCGCCAGCATTCGGTCCTCACTGTCCCATGGCCTTCCTCTCTGGTGCACCCCTGCCCCCAAAGTCTATCTCTATTTCCAACAACTATACTAGAAGGCCGTATATATGTGCGTCTCATCCTGCACTGCAGTGATTGTTGTATAGAACAGAATAGAATAGGAAACAGAGTAGGACAACTGTATTTTTCATGAGGAATAATGTGTGCAGATGTAGGGATGGAGTTAATGAATTAATGATAGAGAAGGGATGCAAAACCCTATTTATACAGCAAGTTATTCATTTCTTCTTTTTTTCGTCAGTGTTTTATTGAGTTGAAATAATTAACCCCAACCTATCATGTTTACCATGTGTGTGTATGTGTTTGGGTAGTGTTGTTTTGGTTGGTGATGTACAGTATGTGATGCTGGAGGGCCGATGTAGTCTTCTGATACAGTACACTTTGTCCTCGGCTTGTCTGCTGGCGTCCGTCCAACATGCCGTCACTGATGGTCCATTTGTCTCATCTAATCTCTCTCCTGTTCCTGTCTGACACTGACATGTCTCTTCTCTCTCTCCTTCTGTCTCTCTCTCTCATTCTCTCTCGCTGCCGTTTCTCTTTTTCTCTCTTTCATATTAATATTCCTTGTTTCCTACCCCGCCTCCCTTTCCCTTTTCATTTCAATGTCCTCTGCCTATTCTGCATCTCCTCGCTTGCCCATTTCTCCCTTCAATATTTCATCTGCTCTCTTCCTCTTGTTCTCTCTCGCTGTTCTTGTTTGTTTCCTCCCCATCGCAACGTTCTTCCTCTCATCCTCGCTGTTCCTTTGTCACTCTTTCTTTCTCCCTCTCCCTCTCTAATATCTTCTACTTTTTTACTGTCTCCCCACTCATCTCTCTCTCATCTCATCACTCTCTCACCTTCCCTTTTCCACCTCACCCCCCCTCTTTCTTCTCTCTCTTTCATCTCTCTCTCTCTCTCTCTCTCTCTCTCTCTCTCTCCCTCTCTCTCTCACCTTCCTCACTTCTCCCTTCGTGTCTCTCTTGTCCTGTCCACAGAATTATTTCAAAGATGCCTGGAACATTTTTGACTGTGTGACAGTTCTGGGCAGCATTACTGACATCCTGGTCACTGAGCTTGGGGTAAGTGGTGGGGGTCAAAGGCATGTGTGTGGGTGTGTGTGTGTATGTGTTTGAAAGCTGCACACTATGTTGATGAGTTTAAACTGTAAACATGGACATGACATTGTGTTTGTGATGTTTGTCAAAGTGTATTTGTATGAGTGTATGTGAGAGAAAGTGAGCATGGACATGTCTTGGGTGGGCTTAAGCATGCGTCTATGGGCTTGCACATCTGTCACAGTGTCTTAAAATACTTACAGTAGAGACACAAGAGAGGAGGAGGCAGAGATAGAGAGGGAGAGAGGGAGTTGCACTGTTGAGTCTTGCGTTGCCCAGTCAAGCATGAACATCTCTTGAAAGTCTTATATAATTGTCCCAGTTGGTGGAATGAGGAGCGACCGGGCTCCAGCTAGCCAGCACTGAGCCACCGACACCAAGGCTAGAAGCATGCTGACTCGCTGTAGCGAGCCAGTACGCTGCTTCGCCAAGCAACCTGACAGCCAATCATATAATCAGGCTGGAGCCCAGGTGGCCAATAGAGGCTTTGCAGTTGCGTCACAAATCTCCTAGCAACCATGGCTGGCGCCATCTTGAAGGTTCATTGGAGAATTGACCGTGCGTAAATAATGGCTAAATATATATAACAACTGGGCTAGAAAAGAGATATCTGAAAGATACAAGTTGCGGATATGGATCCATTCAGTAACATTTCAGCTAAAAGTGAATGGTCTGATCAGGTACATTTGTTTCCATATTTAGACTACTGTGACACAGTGTGTCAACTCAGTTTACCAAACAGCTGTTTTTTGCCTTTGTTAGCAAGCTAACTAGCCAGCAAGCTAACATAGCAAAGCAACTAATGTTCATAATGCAACTTGTAGTCAAGGAGGTTAGTACTATCAACATAACTGACCTCCAATATGGCTGCCAGAGGGCGCATTATGTCACCTGAAAGCCCTCTATAGGAAAAGCTGCAGCTGAAACTGAGTGAGCAATTAACCAGCCAGTTATGTAAACAAAAGGTTATTTTATTGGCCAG
Source organism: Centroberyx gerrardi (assembly GCF_048128805.1). Classification (NCBI taxonomy): domain Eukaryota; kingdom Metazoa; phylum Chordata; class Actinopteri; order Beryciformes; family Berycidae; genus Centroberyx; species Centroberyx gerrardi. The sequence continues at coordinate 14,697,955 of NC_136003.1, read as the reverse complement.
AGTGATCTATTTAGTTAGCCATGACATTGGTTAAGAGTTTATGTATGTGTAGGCCTACTAGAGTGTGTGTACTGTATGTGTGTGAGAGCATATATTTGGGGAGTGTTTTGGAACAGTAAATGTGCATATTTACAGTAGCCTATTTTGATCATCTTGTGTAATAACATGTTATAGTATATCATTCTTTTATTTATTTCTAGTATATTATTGTAACAATTGTATCTTCTTTACTTACTGAAAGTATGGGAAATTACAGATAGACCTGGTGGGCATGGAATTTATAAACTGTATTCAAAAGTTGTATACATTTCTTGGACAGCTTTTACTCAATGCTAGTCAATAAGGCTTATCCCAGATTGACAGAATCAGATTTGTGTTTGTTAGCCTAGAGTCAAGAGCTACAGTCTACACCCTATAGCCTAACCTGCACCCTATACCTACCAGATCTGTCTGAGGAAGCAGTGGATACTCATGACTCAAGACTTTTCCAATGCTTGAATTTATAATAGCAACCAGCCAAATACTGGTCAATTTTGGCTGTGACTGCTAGCCATTTCAGCAGATATAGAACGCATGTTCAGCTTTTTTTCTATTCAAAAGACTACTTGTTAGTGTTATTTGTTGCTGCACTGGTTGAACTGTCAACCGACTTGACAGTCGTGTTCATTAATTTAGATTCAGTACATTTGTTGTCTTGGTCCTTTGTATCCCTGCTGTATGAATGTTCATAATGTGCAGAGGTGCTGCGACAGAAACTTGCTGCTGTCCTAACTTGTTTCCATAATGACCATTGATTTCTTTCTTGTTTTTTATCTTTTTACATGCTTTCTTTAAATCGTCCACAAACTTAACGGCGATCTACTGTAATCTACTTCGCCCCGTCCCCTTCTCCCCCCACCACCTACTACTTCCTGTGATTCCGTCCAATCAAAATGCACTATGAAACCTGTGTGTCCATCCATGACGACCGGCCTGGTCAATCGCTCTGGTTGTTCTTCGAATCAACCAAAATTCCAAAAATTTGCCGCTATAAACCATACATCTGCAACATCCACATGTAGATGGTTTGTAATTTTTTGGAGATCTTATTTTCTTGCATCTGTTTTAATGCTCCTCCTCCCTCCTCCCCCGTGTTGTGGCTGTGAGCTGTGCATGTTTTGCTTGACCCTCCCACCCCCAACCCCCTCGCCCCTGAGTGACCTCTGAGTTTTGCTAAATTTTATTATTTTGCCGACTTTACTAACCTCTCTGCCAGTCACTGTATTCCATCCAGTCATAAATCCAACCCATACATACTTTACTGAGCACTTGCATTCAATGTGTAATGCATTGGATGGTGTAAACCATATGGTAATACTGGCATAGAATTTGTGTCTGCCATGTGGCTACACCAATCCTTTGGCCATAATGGGTGCATACACACACACACACGGGTGCATACACACACACACACACACACACACACACACAGTGACAGTGACTGGGAGAGACTTTACAGTAAGAGTGACAGAGTGACCGAGTCCAAAGCTTTGCCCATGGCAGAGTGAACAAGTGATGCATGCTGCCCTATTGCATGTCTTTGGCAGGAACCCTTTATTTTCACAACCCATACACACACACAAACACACACTCTCACACACACACACACACACACACACACACGCTGCACACGCACCATAATGTACTAGCATGACTGCAGAAGGAACCTGCATGTGCCTGCTGCCAATCCCTTTTTGAGCACTTGGAGTCCAGGACTCCAAGCTTCTGCTGTGTCCTGTGATAAATGGTTGAAGGACTTTGCGTTACAGGCTTATAATAGTACATAAATCAATAATAAGATTTTGTTAAAAAAACAAAACAAAAACACATACACATACATACAATACACTCTCACTCAAAGTCAAAATTAATTTCAATTGTCACCTAGATGTCTTAGCTCATATACCTAAACAATAAAGTGTGTAAAGCACATAGTCAGACTGAGTACCCCATAATATGCACGATTATAAAGAGATGGAGTTATCATTTAATGACCTTTTTGTAATTAGTTGTTGGTCCTTCAACCACCCTCTTGTTCTTATTTGGCTGTGACATCAGTATGTCACATGACTTAGGTGGTCGAGCCCCTTTGATGGGGCATAAACTGCCATTAGCTTTGCTGTTTTGTCTTGCATTGGTGCACACTAGCATGCTGTGGGCTTGCTTCATTTTAAAATATGATGTGTTTTGCCTTGAGAGAATTAGTGCATTTGGTTGTCTTTACAAGAAAACCTCCTGATATCCCTGCACTTTAACTACTCACCACTCCTACCACGATTACTACTACGTACCCCAATTGGATGAAACTAGTTAGATTTGGATGATTTCCCTCCCCCCCTGTGTTGTTTTGTTTGGTTTTGTCTAACTTCCTTGGATATGAAAAGCCTGTTGGAGCCTTGCCTTTTTTAGTTTGGTTTGCTTTGACTTGTTTGGCTCTTGGTTCTTTTATTTGTGTTGAGTTTGAATCTCCCTCAGTTTGGTTTCGAACGTTTCCCCTCTCATTTTAATGTTTTGGTTGTCTTTAGCTAATGAAACTTGTTTGCTCTCTCTGCCCAGCAACTAACTACTCCTTCCCTTTATCCTCATCCTCCCACCTCCTTATATACTCTCCTCCTCTTACTCCTCTTTCAACTCTCTTTTGTCTCTGTATCCTGCTCTCTTTTCTCTCACTTTGCTGTAATTCCCCTCACTATTTTCTTTCACCCTCTTTTTCTTTCCTCTCTTTCTGTTTCCTCCCTTCCTCAACTCTCAATCCTAATCCAATCTACACCCTACACCCCCTACACGCTCTCTTTCTCTCTCCATCTGGTCATGTTGTGGCTGCTGTGCTGTAGAATAATTTCATCAACCTGAGTTTCCTGAGGCTGTTCAGGGCAGCTCGTCTCATCAAGCTACTGAGACAGGGAGAAACCATCCGCATCCTGCTCTGGACCTTCGTCCAGTCCTTCAAGGTTCACACTCACATACCCAACATACAGTAAAAGTCTGTACAGTAGTTGCAGTACACACACGCACACACACATGCACATGCACACACACAAAAGCAGTGTATGTATGCATGCACATACGTAGATTACACATAAATGCACACACTCAGTATAGTATATGTATGTGCAGTGAAGTCACACGTATCATGTACAATACATGCCATTTACACACACACACACACACTTCACATCTAAACAAATAATGTGTCTCTCCTCAGGCATTGCCTTATGTCTGCCTCCTCATTGCCATGCTGTTCTTCATCTATGCCATCATTGGGATGCAGGTGGGTAAGAGCCTCAACCCAGAAATGGCTGCAATGCTGCTGGGATACATTCAATATATTTTATAGTATAATGAGGAGGAGGAGGTAGAGAAGGATAATGATGATAAGGATGATGGTGAAAGTGAATAGGGGAAGGAGGATGATAAGGATGATGATGAATATGATGGCGATGGAGAATTTTTGGTTTGCGATATTTGAGCTAGTTGAGGTGAGCTTACACAGCTTGAAAAGTGAATACAGAGCTTGCAAGATAAAAAAGTGTTCCTTGTGTTTAGCTGAGCGTTCAGAGTGTATTTAACCACTTTAGCCCTGTTTTGGTGGCAAAGAAGGCCAAAACCAGGCTTGATAAACAGCTACAGTCCGGAGTCCAGTACTAACAACATGCTTGTGTTGAACAGCTGTTCGGCAATATAGGGATTGAAGAGGATGGAGACAGTGCCATCGACCAACACAACAACTTCAGGACCTTCCTCCAGGCTCTCATGCTTCTCTTCAGGTGCGTGTGTGTGCATGTGTGTGTGCGTACATATTCATGTGCTTACCTGCATGCATGATTGCGTGGCCATACAGTGCCTCAATAAGAAAGAAAGAAAAGAAATGCAACATTATCCACTGTGTACATTTTTAGATTTATGAATAACTGTCTGATATTAATCTATTACCGTTTCAACACACTTTACACCCATTGAATCCTTTACAAATGGAGAGATCTCCTTGTCTGTCTGTGTTTATAGGAGTGCAACAGGAGAGGCGTGGCATGAGATCATGCTGGCGTGTCTCGGGGGTAAGGAGTGCGACCCCCTGTCAGGGAATACGGAGGCGGAGTGTGGCAGCCAGTTCGCCTACCTCTACTTTGTCTCCTTCATCTTCTTCTGCTCGTTCCTGGTGAGGACATACTCCTCGTCCCCAGCACCCTCACCCACACCCCTTTCCCTCAATTCAGTACAATTCAAAACACTTTTTTGGCAGCATAAGAGCATCATTACATTGTGAAAGTGCAAATGCAAAACATTTACCAATACATCTCAACTTAGATTAATATCTCTCTCTCTCTGTCTCTCTGTGTCTCTGTCTCTCTCTCTCTCTCTCTCTCTCTCTCTCTCTCAACTGTCACACCAACTTTTTCATCTTTGCTATTGCTTGTGTGTGGTGTGTGTGTGTGTGTGTGTGTGTGTGTGTGTATGCGTGCCCACGTGTAGATGCTGAACCTTTTTGTAGCTGTCATCATGGACAACTTTGAGTACCTGACTAGAGATTCTTCGATACTGGGACCTCACCACCTGGATGAGTATGTCAGGATATGGGCCGAGTATGACCCTGCTGCCTGGTGAGTGGTAATGCACACACACACACGACACGACACATGATTTCACATGCAAGCACATACACACTACTAGGAGCTAACCCTCAGGAACAGGAACATCAAATCAAATGCCTTATTGTTATATGTTTCATTTGCTTGTTTTAATATGCTCGTTCATACAGAGGAAGGCCCAAGCAATGAAAGCAGTAACGATATCTTAAATGGTATAGTGAAAGATAAAAACAAACACATTTTAAGAGTGTCTTTTAAACCTCATAAAATGGAGGTCGACAAAAATGGAATGTTTCACCGAAACAGCTGCAAGGGAACCATCGCGGACCTGAGTGTAACCTCATCAGGCATCTGGTTATCTCTCACCAATCAACCCCCCCTCCCTCTTTTCTGTGAATTGTTCAGAGTTATACCCCACCCTTCCCACCCTTCTCCCTTTTCTGGAATCTGCATACTGCCAAAAACTTAATGGGGCAACGACTACACTCCAAACAAAACCCCCCTGTCTCATTCTGTAGTCTACATGTCTAATGTAGACATGCTAAGTTTCATGGTATCTGTATTCCAGTGCCTGTCTGTTGCCCTCACGCTGTCCTGTAGACTGCAGTGGACAGGGAAAAAATGGGAAAGAAAAGGAAGAGAGGAAGGAAGGAAGGGAGAGACTGGGAAGGGAAAATTGTGAAATTGAGAGGAAAGGAAGAAGCACGATAGAGAAGAGGAGAGATAAATAGTGGGAAAAGGAAAGAAAGGGTGAGGAAACAATACAGAAAATGTCACCGAGGCATGAGAGAGAGATTGAAATAGTTGATTGCAGATTATCATCAGAGACAGAGTGAAGGCTAAAGTCTCCTAAACTCAGTTTACCCACCTTTATGTTTGTGACATAGAGTTTGTATACCTTATAATCAACAGAGATTTTTTTTTAGAAATTAAGTGTCCACCCCAAGTTTTCCACATTTAAAAAAGAGTAAAAAGTAAGGAACATTACCCTGATGTAAGTTGCATAACATCTTGAAAGAATTGCCTTACTTTGAACCCCTACAGGAATTTCACAGCCTCACTGAGTATCACATGAAGGCCACAGTACAGGAAGCAGAAGACAGGGAGAGCAGAGACATGGCAGACATCAAACACATATTTAAGAGGGAGGGGGTCTGCGCATCACAAGTGGCTATTAAGCAGTTAGCCATTTACCAAGCATTTGCTTCTCTACTCAATTAGCCATTCCTTAATTACATTGTGCACACATCCAGTGAGGGGTTGGCCTAGAGGAGCCAGGAGAGAGCTAAGGATGAGGAACAAGAGAAAGAAAAAATGACAGCAGAGAGTAAGGACATTTTGGAATAGGGAAAGACTGTGGCGCCAGTGCTAAGGACCGTTCACGATATGTGGCATGCAGTTAAGTGTTGTGTGTATTTATGCGTGTGTGTGTGTGCGTGCGTGCGTGCGTGTGTGCGTGCGTGTGTGTGCGTATGTGCGTGCGTGTGTGTAAAGAGTCTGTTATTTGCAGTAAACCTGTTGTATAGTATATTGATATATTGTGTACTTGTCAATCTTGTGCTCTTCTTCCCAATGTTCTCTCTTCTTTCTGTGTGTGTGTGTGTGTGTGTGTGTGTGTTTTCCTGTGTGTACATGTGTGTCTCTTAACCCCCCTGTATTCTTCTTGCAGCGGGCGCATTCATTATAAGGACATGTACAGTTTATTACGAGTTATCGACCCGCCTCTCGGCTTAGGCAAGAAATGCCCCCATAGGGTGGCCTGCAAGGTTTGACTTCCATTCAAACAAAACCTCTCAACCACACTTGCTAGCTACAGCATCCAGGAATGGAGTGAATGCCGCTTTATTATTATTATTTATTTTTCGTTTCTATTTTACAACTTCTTTTCCACCATTATCGACTTGCATTCTGAACTGCTGAGAGAATGTGCGGGACAATGCAGACACCCAGAGAAGCATGTGAAATGCACCAAGTGAAATGTAAAAAAAAAAAAAAAAAAAAAAAAAAAATCCACATTAAGAGTTTGGTCACATTGAAAAATAAGTCATTATTTTTTTCTTTTTATTATTAATATTTTATTTTGCTTGCTGTGGAGCCATGGCTATAATGTAGCAAGCTACTACTGTCCACTGTAGCGTTGCATTGTTCTTGGTTTTTGGGGGTTGGGGGAAAGACAGAAACTGCATTGACACCCCTTCCTCTTCCTCTCCTCTCTCTTCGTCCAAGCAGGAGCAGCTTGGTGCCTGCTGTCAAGCTCTGCCCTGCTCTTCTATGCAAACACACACACACACACACACCTCTGTCCTGCTTGCATAGAACAGTGTTCTGATACTGAAAAAAAAACCATTTAATTCTCAAACCCTTCCTCTTCCTCCTCCTATCTCCCTTCCTTCTGTCATTTACTCCCTCTCTTTTTTACATGACAGGTAGCCTCATGTACTTCCAACACAAATTCTTTGAGCGTAGCTCATAGAGAAGCCACACTGCCACAATCTCTCTCCAAATCAGCCCAGTAACCTTGTCTTTCTGTTGTTTTGTTCTTTTATTTTGCTTTGGTCTTTCTCTTCTCTCCCACCCTCTTCTCTCTTTTCACCATCTCTTATCTTTCTCATCTCATCCCTCCCTCCTACTTATCTCTACCTTATCTCTACCTCACTTCAACCCTTTTCCCCATCTCTCTCTCACTGTTTCTTTTCTCTCTCTCCCTCTCCTCCCCTCTCTCTCTCTTTCTCTCTCTCTCTCTCCCTCTCTCTGTTTTGTACTTGTGTTGACGGGGTGGTGGCGCTGGCTGGTGGTGCAGTGGCAGGATCAGTTGCAGGGAAATGTATGACATGCTGAGGCACATGTGTCCTCCACTAGGCCTCGGGAAGAGGTGTCCAGCACGAGTGGCCTACAAGGTCAGCAAGGACCCCCTCTTCGCCCCATTCTCCCATGGGTGTTATGGGTTGTGAGGGTCGGGGGGGGGGGGGGAGGGAATCAGCGCTCAACGTGGTGTACCCTTAGTGTCAGTGTTTCTTTGGTTCTCTTTTTTCCGTTTCTTTTCGTGGAGAGTGGGGGTGGGCTGGTCGGTGTTGTGGCGTTGTGTGGTGGTGTGGGATTGGTGAGTGGAGGCAAATGGGTGGGCAGGAAGACTTAGGGTGAAGGGTTAGGCAGGTGTATGTATCCACAGGAGGGGGCGAAAGGAGGGACCTTCTCAGCTCGTTTGCACCGTGTACAATGGAGATACATGTTTGCTTACACAAACCTGCAAAACCCATGCACACTATCATCCAAAACACTAATTGTTGCCTTATATGTTGTTGTCCATGAAAGATTATGTGGACTGTTTGTAATTATAGTGTCATATTATTCTTTGAATAAGTGGAGTAATTACAGTAAGTGATGAACTGACTCACGACATATACATTAAAGCGATCACTTTAATGTATGCAACATATATATATAATTGTTTAGTTCATTAGACAAAACAAAGCAACAATAGTAAATCACACATGTAGACACTGTTAAACACGCCCACACACACTCTTACACACAAAAGCATGCGTGTGCAGCAGGGCTTGGAAGGTCCGCAAGACTTACGTCCTCTGTGTCGCTCTGTCCTGTGGATGGGACACACACACACACACACACACACACACATACACACACACACACACACACACAAAGAATTAGGTCATATCAACCCACACACAGATATTCTATGTTATTCCTCATGGGAGAGAGCAGAAGGGCTTGTGCTAGTGGTGTGTGCTTTTCCTTAGAGAACCTTTGGTTGCCATATAAAAGCAATTCTTTTTCTGTCACCGTTCATGTAGCAGATCCAGCCCCCAAGCAGCCTATCTATCTGCAAGTCCAATCTTCTCTTTGTCCTTTGGTTCTTTCGTCAATGCAGTTCTATTCTGTTTCCAGCCCCCCTCATCTCTGCATATTGCTCCCCTCCTCACATATATACACTCCCTTACCTGCCTTCTGCATGCCAAACAACCCCCCCCCAACACACGCACACTCACACACACACATACTCACACACATCTCCCGTCCACCCATGTCCACCCCTGTCTTTCACATTATCACTTACACAGACACACACAAATTCTCACTGTAATTGGATATACAGATTGATAATAACACATTTACCTTCATAGTGCCACATTATTCATAAACAATAGTATTGTTCACCTGAAATGCTCTAACACCTCTTGTTATCAGCCCTTGTAGTTTTATAATACACTTATGCCAATACATTTTGCCAACCTTATACCCCATCACTGGCAGATCACTGTGAGCCTCAGGGGGCAGCCAGCCACACAGCCTGTAGGCACAGGAGATCTCTCCATCGCTAGCCATTGCTTTTCCCAACTCTCTTCTCCCTCTCCAGCAGAACTGGGTCAAATAGGAGGTACAGATAATTTTCAGTGTTCTACACTGCTTGCAGTTCCAGATGGGTAGGGTTTACGGCATAAGTGCAATTCATATGGTGTTAAGTAAGTTGTAAATCACAGGAAAGTATACCAAATTGACTTTCATGTGCATTGCTTTTACTACCTAAACCCATTGCCTTGTCCTATATGTAAAACCTCCACCCATGATCTCCACCTGAGTAGACTAATACAAACCATCAAAAGTATTTGCAAACACTGTTTGACCCAGGTATGCTCCCCTAGCTCTGTCTCTTTCTTTCTCAATCTGTTGCTTGTATTTCTCTGCTGTCACTGTGGACTCCCGGACCCCCACCCCACCCCTTCATCCTTCCTGCTCAAGCCTCCTCTCTTTCTCTCCCCATGTTTTTTTTCTCCATCCTTTTGGTTTTACCCTCAAAGTTTGTTTTCCTAAAAGCCTCCTTCCTGAACTAAAACTTGAACCCTTAATTCCCATTTTGCAATGGTTCAGTCTCAACAACCTACCAACCTTCCCTTACCATCTTAATCTAACCCTTCAGATTATTACTGTAACTGTTCAGACTTTTCCAGAAGCCCACACTCTCTACATTTATACCTTACCTGCCCTTCCACCCTCCATAACCACTTTGCCAGTGAGAGTCCAAGCCCTTACCTTTGACCCTCAAACCTTAACCTCTAAACCAGCCCACAGAACAATGACCCCCTCTAGCTCCACTGCTTTTGACCTTTGATCTTCTCTGTCCTGTAGAGAGACAGCAGAGCCTTCAGGCAGGACCGCTGTCTTATAGACACAACCAGCTATGTGTGGTGGTAGCCCTTCTTTCATTTTCATTTTCTTTTATCTTTCATTTCTCTATTTTTGGTCACTTTTCCACATCTGTTTTCTGGTAGAAGATATATTTATTTTCACCCCATATTTCCCTAACACCTCTGGACTTTTTTGTTTCTTTTTCTCTTTTCTTTTTCCACAGAATGCTGCTCTCTCTCACCTATTAACCCTCTAAGTCTGTGCCCATTTCTCACACATTAGACATCAGACAATTGGAGATAGAGCTTCTTGCTCTATCGTTTCAGCCTAGCTTCATCGTCTACAAATCAATTTTCTTATTCCCTCTAATAACAACCACTTAAAAACAATTCACAAACTCATTTTTACGTCGCCAACTGAGGATGCTTTCTGTGTACGGCTGCGCAGCTGCTTGTCCTGTGAGGCATATTGCGTGTGCATCGCATGCCGCATGGGGGTGGGATGTGCAAGCAGGGGTTGGGGGAAGGGGGATAAAGAAGTTTTGATGGATGGAGGGAAGGAGAGGTGTTTAAGCGGGGTGTGGGGGGTTAGCATGGAATGCTGCATGTCTGGGTTGTCGCCGTCCTCTGTCACCTCACACGCACTAACGTCACTCTGTCGTCTGTGAGTGTGTGCGTGTGTGTCTTTGTTTTGTCTATTTCTATTATAAACCAACAAGACCTGTGAAGGATCAAACCAATAAACAGAAACGACAGTGTTCCCCCTCCTTACAGTCCCTCGGTCGGTTTTGGTTTATTGGTTTATCACCTGGTCTCTGTTGTTTCTTTTTATTGTGAACCTCCAAACCACCAGGGGGAGCTCTGGAGAGCAGTAGGTACTACTCAGCCTGCCGTACTGTTTCTTCAATGAAATGCTAACAGTTTCAGTTTAACAAACCTGTGAGGTCTTTTGGTCATCAAGAAACTTCAATAGATAACACTATGATAAGGAAATAAGTGAATACTTCGAGGGACAAACTTAAATTAGGGTCTTCATTGAATACCTTGGCACTCACAGGTTCTATTTTTGCACAAAAGAGATTAAAATGTGTGAATCATATATGTGAATTGATTTGCATCTGCACCCACTGAAAATCAAGAATGGAAGCACTGACGCTGCAGCAGACCAGGCATTGGTTGCGTTAACATTTGGACAAGCAGACAGGCAGAGCCAGAACCTGCTACAGATGCTACAGAGCTCCTTCCACCTCCTTTACCCCAACCCCGCCCTTCTCCCCAGTCCTCCTCCCCTGTCCGCTGCAAACTCCACGCCCCTCCCCTTTGTCTCCTGGAGGTTCCAAACACCTGCCGCGCCTACTTACGTCCTGATTGTCTCACTGCTCTCCCTGATTGGCTCTCTCGCAGAGACTGCTCCGGATGGACCTGCCTGTTGCCGATGACAACACGGTCCACTTCAACTCCACCCTCATGGCCCTGATCCGCACTGCGCTGGACATCAAGATCGCCAAGGGTACGGAAGGTTTGGAATCCCTCTTACCTCCTTTGGCCTGTTTTTCACTGCTCTCTTCTCCTCTTTCTTGTCTCCCCGTAGTGCAGCGCTATCTGCTAGTTGTGTCCTGTGAACCCAGAAACCTCGGTCCTTCCTGACGCTTCTCCTACTGTATCTTAAGTACAGTGCTTTCTATGGCAGTAGATCCTGTGTGTTGTCCTTATTTGTACATTATTGTATCATTTGTGTGCGACACTGAAGGTGGGGATTCACACCATTGGAATCAGCGTTTTGTCAGTTCAGTTTAAAAATTGTATGTCTTGTGTACATTATACAGTGCAGTTATCTGTTGTTAGCTGAGCACTGCATATTATTACTTAGCACTGAAACTCTGCCGGGCACATCATTTTAAGTAACTACTAACAAACCCATTTCTTTTGTCTGTGTGTTTGTTTTCATGTTTGTATGTCTATTCTTATGCCCTTTTGTATCAATCTGAATGGTTATGGGTGTGAATGGTTTGATTTTCATTATGTGTGCTTGTGTGTGTATGTATACACTTTCTGTGTACATACCTGTGTGTGCATGTTCATTTGTTCATATGTGTGTGTGTGTGTGTGTGTGTGTGTGTGTGTGTGTGAATCCATATACATGGGTATGAATGTCCATACGTGCCTGTGTCCATATATCTATACATGTGTATGTGTGTATCCGTATGTGTGTGTGTGTGCGTGTGTTTGTTGTATATGCCCAGGTGGTGTCGACAAGCACCAGATGGACGCGGAGCTGAGGAAAGAGATGATGGCGATCTGGCCCAATCTCTCCCAAAAGACTCTGGACTTGCTGGTTACGCCGCACAAGTGTAAGTTGCAGGGAGTGTGGGTACGGGCACAGCAAGTTGGCTTGGATGCAGCCGCCCTGCCCAGTGCTCCAACGTTGTTTCTCTTCACGCCACCTGAGGACCGCTTCTCTCTCAGCCAGTCTCTTTCACTGCTGCACCCTCTGATACAGCTGGCACATCATCCCATACGTGCACGCCCACACACAGCAGGCCTATGAAGACATAAATGTATGAATGTGCACAAACACACACAGGCGCTGTCTGAGTCAGTTGGACTTTTGACAACTACCATTCCACCACTAGAATGTATGCATGTGTGTACACAAACACACATACAGGCTGCAGGCCTATAAGATATTATGCATGTATGCACTAACATGCTTACACACAGCTCCATACAGTACAATGTTAGACACAATCCAAGCACTCACCCAGGCTTCAGTACCCAAACCCCTACTCCCCCAGGCCCTCCATCTTTTCAGCCCCAGCACACACACTCTCCTGAACAGGCCCACTCCCAGCACCACAACCCCACCAGCAAGTAGCTGTAGTCCCAGTTCCCCAACACCTCCCCACCTCTCTGTGCCTGACATCAGAGGGTGCCTCACTATAGACCAACTCTCTATAGACGTCTTTTCACTCCAGGGGCAGTCAGCTCTGTAGACTAGACAGCTGGCTGTGCTTGATAGAAAATATTGCATATAGCATACCATAATGTTAATGACACCGAGAACGAATGCACGGGTGCCAAAGCACTAGTTGCATAATGTTGTAGTTGCTATGGTTTGCAGAACGCATGAGATTTGAAGACTTGCCACATTTGGACTAAGTTCTGTTACCACTCACCAGATTGCTAATTGCTCATTCTATGGAGGTTTGGAGATATGGTGGTTTAGACTATAATAGATAACACTGGATTCATAGGTTATTATTTTGCATTGTATGTAAATAGAAAATGGAAATGATGCGATTTAGAAGTCTAGTGAGTGGTGTGCAGACATGGTTCACAAATGTGCAACACTAAAGCTTAATGCTTGTGAATGTACTTTTTAAACATGGCTGTAGGCCATTTCATTGTGACGATATCAGTTTGATTGAAATACTTCCCTTCGACAGGTTTTTACAATTTTTAATATCCCAAGGCTCAGTTTTGATTGTGCTGACATCAAAGTAGCTATGAAATTGATGATATCTTGCCTCTTACTGATGAGATGTGGAGAGGGACCTGTTCTATGTATTCAGCATCTGCTTGCAAAACAAGTTCAAAAGTCATTTGGTTTTTTGTTTACTATCACATACCGACCAGGATCTATATCTACACAATGAAATGGTTTTTAGTCATGTGAATGGAATTTCAAGTTTTTAATCCTGACAAATATAAACACTTTATCAAGTGAAAAAAAAAGAAAATGTAAGATACACTTTAAAAAAAATAATCAGTCTGTTTGTGAAAAGACTTTTGGCTCAGTGTTCATGTATATGTGCGTGAGTGAACCTGTGTGTAATGTGTGTGAGAGTGTAGGTATGTTTCTCTGTTTGTGTGCATGCCTCACCCCTTCTCTCCCATCCCTCTCGCTCAGGGTCCATACCAAAGGGTCTAATCTTGCAGGGTAACTTGTCATTCTCTCAGCAGCCACAGACCTGACAGTGGGGAAAATCTATGCTGCCATGATGATCATGGAGTACTACCGGCAGAGCAAGATCAAGCGCTCACAGGCGCTTCGCGACGAGCAGGTACTGCTGTCTCTAGGAGAACAACACCCCCCCTCTACCCGCATCCCACCTAGTAGAGACTTAAAGGCAGACTGACACACTGAAATCCAGACTGAAGTCCTGTAGCCCCATTCATACCGGGCCGAGCTGTGACAACTCATGCCCAGATCCAGAGCTCAAACTACCTATGGAGGAGTCCTTATTCACTCGCTCTCTATCACAATATAGAAACTAAGCAGTGTAGTTTGAAGGGTGCCGTATGCTGTCTGATAGCAAAAACAGTGGTGCCATCTGCTGGGCAAAGTGTGTTACTTCTCACTTGTAATGTTTTGCATTTGTATTATGCAGGAAAAGAAAATGCATAATTCATGAGGATAATTGTTATACTATCCACAAAATGTAAAATGGTTTAATTTTAAGGACAGACAGCTGATATTGACTGTTCCATATAAGTTAGCAGTTGATTTGCCTAACCTGTAGGTTTGGGTTTAGACGGGCTGAAGTGTTGTCACAGCTCTCAAGACACCCATGCATCTTGGGAACCTTCATAATGGTTCATTTCCTGAGCTTGATATTTTCCCCTCCTTGTGTCCTCTGTTAGTCAAGATTCCCCCTCACTCCCCATCACCCATGCTTGTAACCTTGGACTGTGGCCCCTGGACTGTTAGCATTGCACTGTGGTAGCATTGCACCATAGAATTCATGTAGTTAGCACCCTTTCCTTTGTTAAAGGAGAAAAGGCTTAAGAATCCATTAATCTTGTATTTGTATTTCGATATGTCTTCCCATTGGTGATGCAACAACAGAGCTGAGCACAATATAGCATCGAACCATTTGTATTGTATTTCATCTAATTACAGAAGTCAAAGTAAAGGAATGACGTGCTGAACACACTCAATGTATATTTGTTTTCTCTCTCAAAAATGAGCTTGTTTTGGCAGTTCAAAGACCCCACACAAAAACTACTGGGCACCCCTCCTCTCCTTGCTCCGCTCCCAGCATCTTGCTTTCACTTCACTCCTTTCTGCTCCCACAGAAACCTCCCACCACTCAGCCAATAGCATCACCTATAATTTTATCACTGACAGTCAACATCCTTCAGTTAGCTTTAATATGTATTATCAGTTAGTAATTACACCATTATGTAATTTTTTATGATAATGCTTTAATGGGTTGTGATATTATTGGTTTACATGATGGGTCAACATATTGTTCCAAGGGCTGTAGCTAGGATCAGGGCAAACAACTTTTATGATATTTTTGATTATGTATTACCTTTTTCATTTGTTGCTATCCTGTTGCCTGTAGTGAAAGTGTACTAGCCCAAGACACACAGTGTACATAATATTAAGTTAAACTTTAAAAAGAATTAAGCTGTCAGTTTATCTGAGTATTGCTGAGTGAGAGATTAGTCCAAACTTAAAAATCCCAGGAACAGGACAAAGCTTTCTGAGAAGGAAAACCTGAAATCTCAATTACGACGACTTGCTTGAACGATGATTTGTAAAAACTCAATATCAAAAACTCAATATCAAAACACCAAGCACAAGACTGTATAGCATGCGTATTCACAGATAATCACAAAAGCACAATGGTAACACATTGAGATCCAATAAGATGAGATCTTATTAGAACTGATCTGAATTGCTTTTAATGGTCCTCAAACTGTTTGCAGACATGCCATAAACCTGTGCTCATATCACAAACATTTGGAGAGCTGCATGCTTCCCGAGGACAAACATAAAACCAGTTTGTTCATACAGCGCTTGGGTCAAGGATGTGTTGACAGACTCGGCTCCACCGCATGCCACCGCATCAAGCCAGAAGACACTGATGATGTCTCTCCGACATCCTCAGCCAACCTCCTCCACCCTGTTTCTTCTCTGCCATGCCACAGCTGCTCTCCAGCCTCCGCCCTCCGCTCTGCACCTCACTCCCTCTTCCTTACCTGACGCCTCCTCCACAACCCTCTGCACCTCTGGGAGTCCACTGCTCCCACACATCAGTACCCTTGCTTAACCCTCCCCATGTTTCACCCATTGTTTTCCTTTCCTGCACTTGTATACTACCCCCCCCCCCACCCCCACCCCACCCCACACACACATTATCCTCTCCATCCTCTCACCCAACCCCATATCCCTCACCGTGGGGTGCCACCTGCTTTGAATGGGACAGGAGAAGAGGAGTGCACTACCATATCTTGAAGCAACACCCAGTGAAAGACCTTTGCACTTTGTCTTTTAATCCCAAAATGTCATCAATGCAGATGCCATTAGACCACAGTCTCAAAGGGATTTGTGATAAGTGTGCTTCACATGTTGCACTGCATGGGTCTGCGTAGAGCCTGCAGTAGAGAGGCAGGAGGTTTGCCATGCTTTGGATTTGACTGAAGGAAGGGGGAATGGAAGAATTGCTAACACTCATTTTAAAGTCGGAAAACTTTTGGAAGAACTGAGCTTTTGACAGTGTTTGAATGTGAAAGACAAGATTGCATTTGACATGTTGTATTGCTCTGTATGACCTGCAAGTTTGTTATCCATCCACTTACAGCATGCATGGGTAACAGGTTAATCATGTTGGTACTTCCACCGAGAAACCAATCTGCAAAGGTGAAAGGTGGTTGTGAAGTACCGCCTTTTAAGTGGATGAGTAATAAATGAATGACAATGTAATATTTTGTATTTGACTTGTCATCATGCATTTCATCTACTGTATGTTCCCCTCCACAGGATTGTGTCAGTGTTCATCTGCCATGATGTCCTTCATCCCTCCTTTGACCTGTGCCTCTCTTTTATTCCTCCTTTATTTATCAATCCTAATCCCCCCAGTATTCCTTCTGCTGTGCCTCCGTCTTCAACCATTTTGTGTTTTGTTCTGGTTTGGTTTTGAATTTCTGAATATCATTTCTTGAGCCTTTTCCTGTCCTTTTCTATCAACATCATGTAAATCCATCATCAGCTGAAAACTTATTGAATTGTGTGCTGTTGTATTTACTTGCCCATTGGATTTGCATTTTGTTCTGCCTTGTTCAACTCTCTCCTTCCTTTACCGGGCCTGCTCTAGACTGCCGACTGTTCCACTACCCATCTCTTTTACCAGTTTGTAGACCTTAAGGCCTACAATATCCAGCTGGCCACTGCTGACTTAGATTAATGTTTTGAATTAAAGGGCCATTTTTGCTGCTGGCCCAGGTAACACCCACAATGATTGATCATTTTATCTAGCTGTTGCCCAACCTTAGGGTCCAAACTCAGTGCTTGAAATAAACTTCCTTATTCGACCCTATAGTAGCACCCAAATGGTTGCTCCCTTTCCCAGATGCATAGAAGCTTAGTCTATGGTTATGGATGTTCAACCGGTGGCTCAGCGGCAACCTGGAAGCCAGCAATTGCATCAGCATGTCAACCCATCATTCATCGGCAGCCTCTCAGACAGCAGGAACGCCAAGTCCCAGAATGCACTGCTCTTTATCCACCAACCTCCTTCTCTTGCCGGCTGCTGGGCATCAGTTCCTCCGGAGCCCCCCCCGCCCCCCTTCTCCTCCCCTTCCTTCTTCCCTCATTTGCCTCGCCTCGCTTCAGCTGACGACCCCCTTCCTACATCCCTTCTGTTCCCTGCTCTCTCCCCTTTCCCCCCATTTCCCTGTTAGTCTGCCTGATAGCTGGCGCCGGCCATGTTGTATATCTCACACAGAATCGAACGCCATTACTGTTTCAGCGCGTGGAGCCGCCCTCCCCCACCCAGGATGGGGGTCCGGGACTCAACAACGCCCTCCCTCCGCCAGAGACAACAGAACCCATCAACAACCTGTGAGTAGGACTTCCACACCTCTTTTCTTTCTATCTTTCTTTCTTTCTTTCTTTCTTTCTTTCTTTCTTTCTTTCTTTCTTTTGCTTTCTTTTGGACCCCCTCTCACTGCAGGGAGCCAGAGGGAGGATGGGTAGTGGAAACCTCCACAGATGGAGGGCACGAGAGGTGAAATGGATACTGAGCCCTAACGAACCTAACACCTGTACACAGGAGCTGTGTGTGTGTGTGTCTGTGTGTGTGTGTGTGTGTGCATGTGGTGGAGTAGGAAAGTGAACACCGAATGCTTTTAAATGAGGGAAGCAGGGGGGGCTGCTCTTACAGTAGGCCTCTTGGTGTGTGTGTGTGTGTGTGTGTGTGTGTGTGTGTGTTTGTTCACAGTGTGTATGTGTGTTGTAAACTGTCTGTGTATGGTAGCATGTTTCTCCTAGCGGTCCAAAGTAGAAGGGTATGTGTGTGTGAGGCAGACCAGTGAAGGGGGGTACGTGTGTGTGACGGTGTGTGTGTGTCATAGGCCGGTGGAGGGGGGGGTCCCGGCGAGCCAATCGTGGGTGACTGCACGGGCTCAGGAGATGTCCCAGAGGGTCGGCAGCTGGAGCCCTGAGGGACACCCTGAGGACGGCCTGGGAAGCATGACCAACTCACAGGTAGAACGCAGATACACACACACACACACACACACAATACTATGATACTATGATTGTACATGGAGCAGGGTGAAGTGGAAGGAAAACAACCGCACACCCACCCACACACACACTATACACACGCAGTATACATCCTTGTCATATATCTAGTACATGTACTAACAAGTGCTCACACACTTGATCCATTCAACATGAAATGCTTTTTAACTTTCATGTTATTGTTACCAAATGAACCCCCAAAGTACTGTCAACAACATTTGCATGGTGAAAGGAACTATGGTCTTGATGCAATTACATATTGCAATTCCATCTCCATGGAAACCAGTGTCCCCCTTATTCATTATGCTGTATGTGTCACATTAATTAGTCAGGCATAAGGACTGGCCTGTGATCAGTTTTGCGTTTCCCCTCATAATAATTGCGGTTAAAGTAAGCAAGGCAACAACTGATTGTAGATCAGAGCATAAGGAGAATTGCATTGACTTGCCTCTCTCTTAGCATGTCTACAGTCCATTCCTATTGGCTGTTTCTACCTGAAAGTGGACTACCACTCAATTTAAGAATCAATATTATCTTATTCCTATGGTGTAGGATAGTCCAATTAATATTTGTGAGCATGAACAACATTCTCCCTAAGCCAGTAAAGCATTTCTCCCTAAACCTGAGATGTAAAAAAATATGTATAATCTGAAGCTACTCCATAGAAAATGACTTGAAATATGGTAAAGATGACTGTAACATCAGGGTACATTTGTGGTCCAGAACAGATAACACTATTACTGGTTGAAGTTAATTTGGGTATAAAAGCTCAAGCCAATGTTTTTTGTGTCTCCCATAAACTGTCTATGGACCAGCTCCAGATTCCTCCTTGATACCTGATTACATCAAAGATTTAAACCTCCGTTATTTCTGGCCTCTGGCTTTGTAAAAGAGCTGTTCATGTTCAAAAATATGGACTGGACTTCCCTCACCACAGGAGTAACATAGAGGAATTGTGAGTGAAATTGCTTCCTAAGCTCTGCTCCCTCATGTACATTGCATTGGCAGACAACAGAGCTCAGAGAGTTCAGAGCCAATTCTGCCCCGTCCTTCTCCTAGTTTCATTATTTGGACTCTCTAGGTCATTCTTGTTTTCTGCTATCTCTCTTACCTTTATTCTTCAGTTAGCATTGGTATGGCTTTCTCTTTTCTTTGACTGTCTCTCTCTCTCACATCTGATGTTGCGTTCTTTCTGTCTTTCCTTGTTTGTTTGGTTTTTCTTTATGCATTGTTCTATTTAAAGGTTCTATTTTTTTTTTAATTTATCTGTATTTGTCTCATTTTATCTCTTTCACTTAACCTTTTTACTGTTCATTTGGAGTCTGTCATGCTCCTGTCATCAAAGCAGTCCATGCCATCTCTCATCATGCTGTTAAACCACTCCGCTTGTGGACCCCATGGAGCGCCTGACTGGTCCCTGTATCAGTCCGTCCCAGGCCCAGCCAAAGGCCCCAGACTAACCCCATGCCCTAGCTTTAAGTCCCTTTACAGGGCCCACATCTTGCCTCTTACCCAGTCAGGTCCCAGATGCCAGTTTCAGTTCCACTTCCCAAGGCTTGTGCCTTATCCACACAAGAACCAAAAACTCTGTGGCACCATTCTAAACTAAAACAACAAACAAAGATAAGAAACGAGGAGAAAGCCCCTCAACATGCACACACTCACCAAATTCTCCCACTAACTCCTTGCACCTCTCCGAGGCCCAGCGGCACCCTCAGTTCTCTACTTTCTTCCGCTAACAAACTTTACCACCCCTCCCCCCTCCCCTATCAGTTTCCATGGCAGCCGGTCACACCGTCTCCTGCTCTCCTGCTCTGTTTTTGCAGACGGTAGAGATGAGAGAGATGGGGCAGGACGGTTACTCGGATACTGAGCACTTTCCACCAATGGAAGGCCACGGCAGGGCCGCTTCCATGCCCCGCCTCCCAGGCGACAACCAAGTGAGCAGCATTCTCACCCTTCCACTCTCTCTCTCCTTCTCTCCTCATTTCCTCTGTTCCTCGACTCCTTTTGTTTGACTAGATCAGATTCACACAGGTCTGACTCGTTGCTTGAGGATTTGCTGCTGTGGTTACTTGAATCCATATTGGAGAAAATTTGACACAAGAACAAATGGGCTTCGCTGAGCAATTGATTTCTGCTAAATATAAGCCGTAAGTGGCAAGTGACTACAATATGGTTTGATACTGGGCAAAGGTTTAAACAAAGATATGAATGAATGATGGACATATGATGTGTTTTCTGCTAATTTACCACAAATAACCTTGGTAACACTCAAAGAGATACAATGTCATGTTGATATTATTGGCGAAAACACAGAGATGCATTTTGCTGAAAGTTTGGAGACATTATTCAAACATGACCTCCAAATTTGATTTCAAAAGGACCAGAGCAGGCAAAGTCAGAACTCCTATTCCTTTTCTCCTCCTCTCCCTTTCTCTTCCTCTTCCTCTCCTCCTCTCATCTTCCACCTGCATGGAGGTTTGTAACTGTGGTTGTCTTTTTTCCATCTAACACACTCATCCCTTTACACAGTCTCATACCCCGGTGAGTGCTGTGGTTGTCACGTCCACACAACACGTACACAAATGCAAATGTGCACACACACACACACACACACACACACACACACACAGAAACACTATCCTCCATTGTTTTCTCTCTTCTGTCAAGCCCCCAGATCTCTTCTTTTTTCTTTGTTTTACTAAACTTTCTCTTCCTTCCAGTTGAAGGTTTTGCCTATGCTGAAGACTTTTTGAATGTTGGGAGTTTGTTTTTTTTCAACCAGGACTGGAACCATCATAATATTGCGTGTTAATAAGTGTTACCTAGATGTGTGTGTGTGCGTGCGTGTGTGTGTGCATGTGTGTGCGTGTGGGTGTGCATGTGTGTGCGTGTGTGTGTGTGCTTGCATAATGTTAAATGTGTGTGCTCCACTGTTTTTCTGTGCTCTCACTCTGTGCTTTGTGCCTTGAAACTCACTGTTCCTATGTCGCATTGTCGTCTGCTGTTTGAGTCTGTTACAACTGTGTGTGTGTGTGTGTGTGTGTGTGTGTGTGTGTGTGTGTACATTCGTGTGTGGATTTTGCTGGTGGATGTTGTTGCCGTGGTGACCGTGGTATCACTGATAGAGCATTATCATGGTGACCTTGTCTATAACACTGTTTTTGGCGCCACCCACCCCCAGTGTCTGTGGTAAGTGTCTCTCTCCCACCTTCACTGCTGCTTCAGTGTCTAATCAGACTCTCTTTCTCTGTCCCTCCTCCTCTCTCTCTTTCTCTCTTCTCTCCTTTATGACACCCCATCTGTTTTTGGGTTGCATCCCCACCCTACGCTCCCTGGTTTTCACTCGTTCTCCTCTTTGCTCTTCCATTGTGTATCCATCCATCCCCCCTCTCCCCTCCCTCCCCCTTCCCTCTTCCTTGGTGTTCCATGTGTGTCCGCACCTGTGCTGTACTTGTGGTTCTTTTTGTGTGTGTGTGTGTGTGTGTGTGTGTGTGTGTGTCTTCTCTGTGCTCATACAGCAGCGGAGGAAAGGGAGGCAACGTGGCAATAACCTCAGTGTATGTACCCTGTCTTCCCTGTCTTGCCTCTCTTTCTCTCTCTCTCTCTCTCTCCCGCTCTCTCGTTCTCCTGCTCCTCCTTTTCTCTCTTGTGCTCCACGTCTTCATGTCATGTCTTCATCAACTTGTTTGAGGGCAAGGGCTTCTTATCTATAATGTTTATTCAGATGGGCTTCATTGGCATGACCGAATCTGATGCCAGCCCAGCTTCCAAATCGATTCCCAGCATCCTAAGTCACTTGTCCCATGCACTTGATGTACTTCTGAGACGATCCAATATCCAATCGTGTATGCAATGGGATAGTTGCTCCACCTTGCTCCCTTGTGTTCTGAAAGGCAGGTGGCAGTTTTCATGAAATCGCACCCTTTTGAAATCATTGCACAAATGCAAGGGAAGGTCGGGGATATGGTCAGGGTTTGGAATTGGGCTGAATTCTGCACGTCCCCTCTCATCATCAACATCCATGCCACTGTCTTGTGGCCTCTCTCTCTCTCTCTCTCTCTCTCTCTCTCTCTCTCTCTCTCTCTCTCCTGCTGCTAGTGCTCTGTCGCTCTATGTCCCCATGCCTGTGTGCTTGTCTGTAACGATGTTGTCAGCGTATCGCGTCTGTGTCCGTGTCTCCGTTCACACCTGCTCACCTGCATGCAAGAAATTTGTTGAAGTGTGTGTAAGTGGGTGTGTTTGTGTGTGTACTTTTGTGTGTGTGTGTGTGTGTGTGTGTCATGGAGAGAGAGAGAGAAAGGCTGATATGAGTGTGTGTGTGCGTGGAAGGGTACCTTCTAGGGATTTTCAGTGCTACTCCTATGGGGCCACATAGTCTGTGGTTTTTACATACAACTGCCAACCTGTCATCTATCAATCAATCAAATATACAAGGAAAATTTGCCAACTCAGCTGCCATAAGGATCTAGCACTGAAGTAGCCTGCTATGGTTTACATGTCTAGGTCGGCAACCAGTGGCACCATAGGCTCTGTCCTGCTGTCCCACCTTTAAGCATGAGGCCTAGCACTCTGTGCCCCAGAAAGGAAGCTCTTAGCTGGGCTAGAGGACTCAGGACAGCCCCTATGTGCCTGCATGGCTGGAGGAAGGCACGCTGAAACAGAGCGGCTTAGAAGAGGAGTTTTGTGCAGTCTGGAATGTGCCATGTTCAGGGGTTTATGGGGGGGGGGAGCGGTGCAAGTACTGACCCTTCTATCCCTTTTTAATTTTACAAAGAAAGTTCTAGAAGCATGGAAGGCATGGCCTTTTGCCCTCATCTCTGTCTCTATCTTTTCCTATTATACTTTTTTTCTTTTTTTTTTTTTTTTGAGGCAGCATGATGGAAACATGATTACTAATACAGGGGTGTATGATGGGGAGGGGAGGGGGATTGCAAACAGTAAAGATTTTCATGGAAAAGAGACACACCACACACACACACACACACACACACACACAGTAACCTACCCAGAGCCCACAGAAAACAGAGGAAACATCTCTTTCTGTGTCTCTTCCTCTCTTTCTCTCTCTCTCTTTCTTTCTCTCTCTCTCTCTCTCTCTCTCTCTCTCTCTCTCTTTTAGACCATCACTGACAACAGTCCCATGAAGCGCTCGGCCTCGTCCCTGGGCCACAGCAGGTCCGGGCGGGGCCACAGAGAAAAAGGAGGGGCAGACGACTACACCATGGACCGCGTCATACCTGAGGAGGGTAGAGTTTCCAGACATGGACACCGGCGAAAAGAGCGGAGTCACCGGGCCTCCGAGAGGTCGCTCTGCCGCTACACGGAGGCAGACACAGGTTGGAGAGACCACACACACACACACACACACACACAGGCAAGGCATGTGTAGTAGAAAGTAAAACAAAACAAACACACTAGGAACACAGTCTTGGCCTTAGAAATTAGGATGTACCAAACAGTTTGCATTCATGTTAGGGACTGCCCAGTGCTTCAGTACAACTGCAGCATTTTGATACTCTTGATTAAGCAAATTTAAAAGGTGTTACAGTCTGATATAGTATTGTAAGCTAAAATTGTAGCATGGCAGCAACGCTAAAGTGTTTGTACAACACTAACTCCAATAAACTCTACCATCAGGCCTGGGCACAGACCTGAGTACAACCACCCAGTCAGGTGACCTCACGTCCAAGGACAAGGAGCGTGACAGGGACCGCGGACGATCTAAAGACCGGAAGCACCACCACCATCACCACCACCACCACGGCTCCGTGGACAAGGAGCGCTATGTGCCGGAGCGAGGGGGCGAGTACGGCCACAGGCACTCCCGGGACAGGGATCATGACCGGGAGAGGGATCATGACCGGGACAGGGATCATGACCGGGAGAGGGATCATGACCGGGAGAGGGATCATGACCGGGAGAGGGATCATGACCGGGAGAGGGATCATGACCGGGAGAGGGATCATGACCGGGAGAGGGAGAGGGAGAGGGACCGGCGCTGGTCACGATCGCCCAGCGAGGGGCGAGAGTGCATGACACACAGACAGGTGGGCTTCTGGGTACATGTGTGCATGTGCATGTGTGTCTAGTTTGGAACAACACACCTTGTCCCAATGTGTTCTCAATACTACATGTATTCCTATGAACACATTTTCAAAGTGTTATGTTGACATATATAACACAAGAGCTGTGTTGTTCCTAACAACATAGACAGTTGTGTTGAAAATGTCAAATCCTTTTCAGAGCGTATGTATATGCACATGTATACCAATGTATGGCCTATGCGACTACATACACACATACATGAGAGCATATGCATTATTGCGGGTATAATCCTGCAGATACAAGTATATGTTTGTTACATGACATCATTATTAAGTTATCAAATCACTGTTCCAACAACCAAACAAATATGCATAAAAATGTATATTTGAGTACTTGAGCGCTGTCCCTATCTCCTCCGCCTAAACGTTTTTAGGCTGCCAACTTTCTGTCATATTGTCACCACATTTCTTTGTACGACTTACTTTTCAACACTTGAAATAACAAATATCAGAGATCAAAAAGCTAAAACATTTTAGGCTACCATCCAAAATGAAGTAAATATGAATTATCTGATGCATTGGCCATTTGACCTCAGTGTATTGAATATTAGTAGTATTTCTTGAAAAAGCATTGTGTAGGAAGACAATTATTGTCTTTAGAGGGGAAGAATTGGTTTGAGTTTTCCCATGTCATTTTGCCTTTGTGTTATGAAAAATTACTTTTTCGTCCTCCACATTTTGCATAGATTACACACACACACACACACACACACTTAGACACACACACTTAGACACACAACAGGTTAAAAAATAACACATTTTATGTATCTTCAGTTACCATATTTACCCTGTATCACATTTGTTGCTCCAGAAATCAACCCTTTAACCTTCTTTTCTCCTGTCGTCTTTTTGTTTTCTTTCCTCTGCGTGACATGTTGCTTCTCTATGTATGGCGCTGTTTGGAATCTCATCTTTTTTATCCATATCCTCTGCTCTGCTGCTTTTTGATGTCTTTCATTTCTGCCTTTCTCTCCTCTCCTCCACTCCACTCACATTATGACTGGTGCTTCTATTCTTCTTATTGTTGCTGTGGTTCTTGTTCTTGTCTTTTCTTCTCTCACTTTTCTCTCTCAACTCTCTCTCTCTCTCTCTCTCTCTCTCTCTCTTGCTCTTCCCTCTCTATTTGTTTCATACTCTCTCTTTATCTCTCCCATCCACTACTTTCCTCTATCTGTTCTGTCGTTGAATTTGTGGTTCGTTCTTTTTATTTGCCTTGTTTCACTTTTTGTGTAGGGCAGTAGTTCGGTGAGCGGAAGTCCCGTCCCCTCTACCTCGGGGACCAGTACGCCACGCCGGGGCCGTCGACAGTTGCCCCAGACCCCCGCAACACCCCGGCCCCATGTCACCTACTCCCCTGTGGTCCGTAAGGCCATGCCCACACCACCTGGGGGGCCACAGGGCCGACCTCCGGCCCCGGCCCCCCGCCGCTTTTCCCCCGAGCCCCCCCAAGGCCAGGGGCCTCCCCCTGCTGGCCCCCCGCCGCCCCATCACGGCTCGCCCCGCCAGGGCCGTCATCCCCCGCCCCGATGGGGGGACACGGGAGGAGGAGGGGGCTCCATGGAAGGGGACGGCTGCTTCTACAACCAGGACTACCAGGACTACGAGCCGCACCATGAACCGCCTGCCTACGAGCAGAACCCCATGCAGGGCGGCAACCCCCACCCACACCCCCACCCCCACCCTCACGTCCTGGCCAACCACCCATTGCCGCCTCCCCCCCAACCACAGCCCCACAACCCCCATCCCCTACCTCCCCCTCAGCCGCACCCTGCTAACAACCCCCACCCCCATCCGCCAGCCCACCCCCACCCCAGCCGCACCTCACCCAGGACTGCCCGCCACGCGCCCCCTCCTAGCACAGCCTTGACCGGGCCGGGACAGGGCCAGGTGCAGCCTCCTGCCCAGCGTCGCCTGCCCAACGGCTACCGCTCTTCCTCGCCCTCCACGCACCTCCATGGACCCCCCCATACCGGGCCTCACAAGGTTCCCCCTCCAGGAGCCCATCCCAGGGGGCCCCGCAAGGGCCTGCACGAACCCTACAGCGAGACCGAGGACGACGACTGGTGCTAGCCTCTGGGGACCGGGGAGGGAGGGAAGGAGGAAAAAGAACTGACAGATGGACAGAGGGATGAAGATGGGAAGCCTTGTGCCAGAGTATTGACTGCCAAGGGAAACCATGATTCTTTACTTTTTTCTCTGTTCAATTTTTTTTTCCTTTCCTCTGCTGCTTGACATGTCCCAGGGATGTTGGGCTAGATGAAGGGAGGGGTGTCGGGATGAAGGGATGGAACAGGAATGCTGAGGCAGGATGGGTCTGTGGAGAAACAAGCTGTGGAGAAACAAGCGGGTAAGGAGGAGTAAACGACCCACCGTGTTCTCCTTGCATTGTTGCAATGTCGGAGCACTGGTCTCCTGTTGCAAGAGGAGACAAACCTCAAACTCTAGTTTTTAAGAATGCAGGCAGGAGGGGTGAGGGACACTATTCTTTGTGTGTCTTAAATCATGCCTCTGGCAACGAGCTACAGCCACTTACCAAGATGTCAAGAGTTGCAACTCGACAAGAGACACTTTACAGTCAGAGACAGAGAAGAACGACCACTTTTTTGCTTCTCAGAACTAACTTCAGTTATGTTAGTTGCAAAAAGAATAAAATCCAACCCTCCCAGCCAGTGGGATATTGATGAGTTTTATCATCTGTGTTTACTCTTAAATAAGGACAGTACTGACAATGGGCCCTCCACCTGTATGTGGTGAGAAGGGTAAGTGGGTGGGAGAGTGGGGGGTGTGTGTGTGGGGGAGGGGGTCGACAAGTCCGCCAATCAAACTCTGGAGGAAAAGAGGGGTGGATTGGGGAAGTTTACCCCTGTCCCTGGAAAAATACCCCTCCCTCCCAAAAACAAACAATTTAACCAACCTCAACCTATGACCTATGAAAGAGGAAACACAAAAAAGTGGACGGGGGTTTCAGAAACAAAAACAAATGAAACAGTAACTGTTTTCTGCAGTATTTCTTCTTCTACTCCTGCAGCTGCTTCTTCTTCTTCCTCCTCCTCTTCTACTTCTTCAAAACATTGAAGCTTGAATCTTCTGTTGCACCCCACGCAGCTTCGTTTTTTAGACTTGCGGAGTTGTACACCCTGTGGAATCCTGCATGAATGATACAAAAAAATAATAATAATAATGACAATGAGAATCTACTGTATGTGGGGGGAAATGATTCCTTAGTCCTTTCTGTTGTGGTCTGTGGGGTTTCTCTCTCTTTAGTAAAAATGCCTTTCTTTTTCTCTCTCTCTCCCCTCCCTATGACATCCCTCTCTCCGTACCTTCATTTACGCTCAAATCAAGTGAGAGAAGGCTATAGAGAGAATGGATTGAGATATATGCCGAGAAGGGACAAAATGATTGCTTTTTTGCTTGCTTGTCTGTATGTTCTGTGCCAAATGCTTGCCACTGATACAGCTGGGATTGCACAATCAATTTTGAGGAAGTCGATATTTTTTGTAACTGTTTCTAAGGCGATGATCCTAAAATGATATACTGGGAAGCAGGGTAACTGGATAAAGGAACTGGCAACAAATGTTGCTTCATCCTTATTGGTGTATCAGTTTGACAAATCAGTAACGTCTCAAAGTCTTCCAGGGTTTGGGGTTAAAACAGAGACATCGGAGAGAAAGAGAGATAGAAAGGAGGAGAAAGGAGAGAACCTCTTCATCTTTGTTTTCTTCGTTATTGATGGTGACAGTGGTTCAATAGATAACAATGTACTAGCTTATACTGATGATGATGTCCATGATAATGAGAGAGATTCTCCGTAGATTTGGTCTTTTTTTTTTTTTTAGTTCTATATGTTCGTTTTATTTTGAGTGGGTTCTTGTGCTCAGCGCATCACTTGTCCAGCTCCGGGGTGGAGCTCTGTCCCACAGTTGCATTGTGGGAGAATGAGTTTGCAGGCGATGAACATGGGTCAGACATTGCCCAAAACAGCCAATAAGTTCTTCTTCCCTTACACTCATTCTCAAGGCTCAAGGCCATAGTATTTGGACAGTGAGTAAAATGGATTCAGAACCCTTTTAAAAATGCATCACATGTAGCGCCCTATAGGTTTCTGTATTAAATTTTGGATGAGTACCAGGCTAATTGTGGTGATTTGTGGTTGAAGTACGGGGGTAGGGATTGGGTTCACTCCACTACAGATTCCAAGACAGAGCTCCACCACCACTTGCGACCTTTAGGTGGCACTGTATGCAATACACTGCAACATGTCCTTCTGTTTTTTGTACCTCTCCCTTTCCTTCACCTTAATTCTGATTCAGAGTTGTTGTTTTTTTTTTTTCATATCAGCGCACTGGGAGTAAGGTTTAGCTAGTTCTCTCACTGGTAGAGCACCTCATCTGTGTTCACCACATGTAAACGCAGCCAATCGAAGCGCACAAGGTCATGTACCGTGCAGCCAGTCAGCCTGGACGGGTTGAAGAAAGGACGGCTGGGTATTGGCTGGGTCCCGCCAAACTCCTGTGTCCTGTGTGTGTCGCTCCTATATATCTTTATTTCTTTCTGTGTGTTTCTCTGTGTGCCTCAAACTAACACTCGCCACTAACGCACACCACTGTCCACTCTGTCAGCCCCTACCCCCCATTTAAATGCCAGGACATTGTGAATTCCAGTTCAGTTTATTATTATTATCATTATCATTATCATTATCATTATCATTATCATTATTATTATTATTATTATTATTATTCACCACATCCAGTATTGGAGATTAATTTAATTTGGATTTGAGTTATCTGCATTTTACCTGGAGGCCTATCACATTTTGACCAGAGAATGCACCGAGAAAAAAAAACTGCCTATTAGTGTCTTTCCAACCTCAGTGGAATGTCATAGACAAGTATTTTTTCACATTACAACACTTCAAATCAGAAAGGCACACTAGGTATGTAGCTCCTGGCTGTGGTGTGTGTGTGTGTGTGTGTGTGCGTGTGCGTGGGCGAGTGTGTTTCTGATAAATCTTGGTGTTTCTTTTTTGCTTGCTTTCCTTTCTATCCCTTGTCTCCAGGAATATTTCAGTCACATCATTGTAAGGATCTCTGACTGTGTGCGTGTGTGTGTGTGTGTGTGTGTGTGTGTGTGTGTGTGTGTGATGTCATTAACCCCCTGAATGGAACATGTAAAGCCCCTAACATTCACCATCCATCTTCGTGTCTATGCTGACCAGTGAAATCCACTAACACGCTAATTAACCACACAATGTCTTCAAAAAGCAATGTACAAGCCGCTACTGAAAAAAACAGAAACTAAAAGTTTTTTAAGTACAAAAGACTAAAAAAAGGAAAAATATCTAGTTCCAGAAATGCATGTGCTATGTGCATGCCACACCGTGGGTGAACAGTCATCTTCAGGACATAAAAGAAAAGCAGAATATTGAATTCAGAGGAATAAAAAAAGATATATAAATAGATAGATGTTTTTAAAAAGCGACATGTTTCCTTTTTTCCTTCTATTTTTGAGAACAAAAAAGGTTGAAAAATTTACAAAAAAAAAAAAAAAAAAAGAGTGAAAACAAAAAAGAGACTTTGGTGAGAGTCAAAGTCTCGTTTGTTTCTTTCTGTTGCCGGCGGTTTACTGGGGTTGAGGCACAACACAACAATGTTCAGGACACCACAAAAAAAGAACTCCTGTTTTTAAAGGAAAAAAAATATATATATAGAAAAGAAAGTACAGTTCAGAAGATGATGGTGTATTCTCCCTTCTACTTTTTGTGGGGGTGGGGTGGGCGGGGCGGGGCAGGAGCTAGCCAAATCTGATGATGTACTCATTAACTGGCTTTGGAACCTTTGATCTCTCACTCACTCCCTCTTTTCTCTCTCTCTTACTCTGTCTCTCTCACACTCTTATCTGTCACACTCTCAACCTATCTCACCGCTATTTCTACCAGTGCATTTTGTAATTCCAAACAGAATTCTTCCTAAGGAATAAAAACCAGAGAGAATGCACACCGGGCCGCCTTGAGATCTGGTCATTTCTTGTCCGTGTTTCTCTTGTCTTTCTTATTCACAGCGAGGATGTTGTTGCGGGCCTGTATGCATTAAATGCCGAGTACTGATCCGAGGTCAGAAGGCTGGGTCATGTTTTGCCGAAGTAAGCAGCTCAGTGGGCTGATGTGGTCTAAAATGCATTGGTTGCTTCGAGTGAGCTCATGTGCATCACACTTTCCTTCTTTTGTTTGAATAGCAACAGGCTTGAAAAATAATTCTGGTCCCATGAATAACACATGTCCACCATGTGATACTGACAGGTTTTTTAGGTCATTTCTTTTGTAGTTTGTCCTACTCCGGACTGTGACACGGCCTTGTGAACGTCACTTTGTACCTGCAAACAGACCTCTGATCAGCAAGAATTATCTAAGACACTTTTTGCATATAGGCCCTAAGCCATGATTGTGTCAGCATTCACTGAGTGAGCTTGTGTGTGTGTGTGTGTGGAGAGAGAGAGAACGAGAGAGTGTGAGTAACTGGAATAGACGGAGCCCACAGTTGTTTTACTTGTGTGTGAGGGCGAAGGAGTGTGTGTAAACGCGTACGATGTGTGTATTTTCGCAGGCATGTGCGGACGGTTCCGGCCACTCCTCCCGGCCCTGTGTACACAGAGAGGCTGCTCTGGTTTCAGCCGGAAGAATTAGCAGCACAATCGATGGGCCTCATGCCCATACACAGACAACCCCCCCTCCCTTCCCACCACATTCCTTCCTCTTCCTTCCTGGGACACCCCCCTCCCCCCATCCCACACACAGACACACACACACACAACCCCCTCTTGTCCGCATTGACCCCCCTCCATAAGTAGTATTTACTCTCTGCCTGCTCCTAGACTCCCCCTATTGCACCCCTCACCACACAACTTGTCTTTTCAGTAACAATTTACTGAAGGCATATGTGCACTATAAATTCTGTTGAGAGTGTGCAAACCAGAGCCTAGTTTGACAATTGTAAATTAGTGCTAAGATGATCTGTATCTATTGGATTACAAGGTAGGTGACATGTCTAAAAAGTTACTCAAGGAAAAATCGGAGTTTCTCAATTAAAAGTGCTCGCATCCACAAAAAACAAAACAAAAAGAACATTACTATTATGTACCCAGTCCCACACACATACAACTGATGACCCAGTTCAGCATGGTCCTCGCACATAGTTAGATGGGTCAACACATGGTTTTGGGATGACCCCTTTTCAAGCATACCAACAAAGCTAGCATCAATTATTGGTGGTACAGTCCAGAATGACCTTGTTTTACTGTAAATGACAATAAAACAATACAGTAGTATTGTTTTACAATACAGTATACTACTCTTTTACTACTGTCGTCTAGAATTTAAATTCACTGCAATTAAAGGAGTAATTACTTATTTGTTCTGGTAAACCTTCCACTCCCTCACTTTATTTTCTAAAAGAATGTATTGCCAAACCCTGCTCAATACAAACACAATACGACATGCCTGCACTTTATTGACTGCCATTCATCTGCTCCACCTTACATTTAATGGAGTTTATGTTCTAACCCTTTGCCCCCATCTGATTGCTGGAGCTGAACAAATGGCTGTTGTCATTACAGGAGCCAGGACACAGTAACAGTTCCTCTAAGAGCTGGGGGAGCTCATTGTTCCCTGTGCATGTGAAATGGCTTTATGGCCTTCTTCTCATTTCTTTAGACTGCAATCTCCTGAAGTGTCACCTCTTTTGTTCTGCAAATGAGTGTGGGGGATGTGGGCAAGGGAAGCAAACTTGTAATTCTTCACACCCAGACCAGTTTCCTGTCGTCCCCAAACACACACACACACATTTTCACACCAATTTTCTTACACCAAAAGCAAATCCCTCATTCACATAGGCCTACAGCAGTGACTTTCTTTAGTCAGGGACAAGGTAATCCACATCCAGCCCCCTTTACATTCAAATGATTCTATCCCTCTCACACACACACACACATACTGTGATGATTAACAACACGCCACACCAGAGGCACTTTTAGTACAAAAATGTTTAATAAATATTGAGGTAGTGAGTTATCATCGCGGAAATATGACACGTATTTCAATTCATTAACACCAATTTGCCATACAGGTTGCATTGTGGTCCACATAGCCTTCAACACACTCATAAAGATGTTACACTGGATGAATAGGCCAACAACCTGTGCACAACCTGCCTATATTAAACAAACGCAGGGTTTGCTCGTACAAATAGTCATTTGGTCGAACCAAAGCAAGTCCAACCTAGCATCATCCCCTTTATCGGAAAAGCCGCCGGCGTAGACGAATATGCCTAGTTCCGCTTTAGGCAGAGTCTCTTAGGGCCAATAATTAGGCCAAAAGTCACTGGAAATGTTTCGCACCAACCAGACTGCCTCCAGAATTCCTTTAACCTCCCCGGCTGGCCGGTTCAGAGCCATGTTAGGGGTACTTTTCCCCGGGGCTGGCCGTGGTCTTTGTCTTGGCTGTTCATCCAAGAGGCCATCGGGAACGCTGCGGCGCATTCAGACTCCCTTCATTAGGCCTGTGTCCAAAAAGTTCACCTTTAATCTGACACGGTGACGTTGTTTCAAAACGCTGCTATGGCTCTCGGTATGGGCACCGGGCTGGGGTGTGCTCCCAGCTCACTGCCACAGTTCACATAGTCCGTCAAAACAGAAGTCAAGCCGAGCTGCTGAAGGCCCTTCCCCTGTTCAAGTTTTGCCTTCTTACAAGGCAGAAAGTCCGGCTCTGCGGCCACCTTGCCCCGTCTTTTCCTCGCGTGTCGTTCCAGACCAGACGGGCACCGGTTCTCCTTGTCTTCTCCGCCGGTAGGTGTGCGTGGGTCGCAGCGCTCCGCGGAGGTCCCGACATCCTCCCGGGCTAAAGTCCGAGAGTGTGGGGTGACGGGCGAGGGGGGCGCCTCGTCCTCCACACGAGCTCCGGCCGTGTCTGTGGTCGTCTCTCTCGGGAACTGCTGCTGCGCACCCTCCGCGGAGACGCTCTCCACCGTCGCCTGGGCCGCATGGTAGATGTCCCGGGCGGATTTCATCACCAGAGTGAGCAGGAGGCTCCGGTGGAGACGGAGACCCCCTCGCTGGGTGCGGGAGCTGTACAGTTTCCCCAAAGCTACGACCATAATCCTCTTGGCCTTAGCACTGACCTCCATGACAACTTCTTTTGTTATTATTGGTCCAGGGCAAACAATCAAGGTCTAAGTGATGACTGAAGGTTTTAGTTTGTGAGGTGGGCCTTGCCTCTTTGACTTCACACAGACAGCTACGAGGCAGACTGTGCGCTGAGTAACTACTTATCACCTCGTTGACGTCACTCACTCGCCGTCATGCGAAAGAGTCCCGCCCATCGGGCTCACACAGTCTGCTATTTCAAACAGCCCCACAACAACTGGTTGGACAGCTGTGTGTCTATTTGGACCAGTGCTTACAGCAGGTGAATTATGTCAAAATGAATGATATGCCAACTATCTGCTTGTCCAAATACAAACTCACTGAGCAGATAGAACTATCTGACCCATAGGCTGGTAAATGGTTTCTTACCCATCTAGCATCTAGACTGAGTGGCATCCATTCAATTAATTGACTTTAAAGTTAAAGACTATGTGAGAGACATTTTATGAGTGGTTACACTGGTTAAATGTGGGATTCTGAATTTACCTCAGAGACAAAATCTTCATTCATTTATTAATTCAGTCATTCATCCAATCATTTTCTGTACACGCCTAAGCCTTTTCAGGGTCATGGGTCCACTACAGGGCTATTAAAATCTTAATTTCATATTATTTCTCAGATGACTATTAACCATCCATTGAGCTATAAATGACTACCGGTCAGGGATTAACTACCACACAAATTAATCCCTAATTAATCACACGTTAGTTAAATCTGCACTATGCACCTTCACACTCTGGTGGTCCCAAGTGGCAATGGGAGATAACTAGGCTATTTGAATTTTGGGAAGTTTGACAGACTTCAGAGAGTCAGAGAGACTACAGAGTGGAGATGGTGATGGTGAGATGGTTTTTGCAGCAGGTTCAACTGTCATTGGTGAGTCCAGCTTTCCCCTCAACAGAGCACTCGCTTTACTGCTAGAGAAGGTTTTACGTTTCACCCTTAAGTTTTGATTCATCACTTCCAGCAAGATTTCCCGCCAGTGGCCACCTGGAATTAATTTGGGGGATAGGATGCTTCTCAATTTTGCAGCCCCAAATTGTGATTAGCCTATAGGCTGATAAGACGAGTGCACTTTTACATAAAAATCTTGCTTAGTGCGGCTTTAAAAGAAACCTGTCACTTCCCTGCCTCTGTCAAAACCTAATGTCGGAGCATCAGACTGAATCAGCTCTGTCACATTAAAAATTATTTGTTTTGCTTGCATGCAAAATTAGCTTTGTCGCAAAGTTGGAAAACCCAGATACTGAGCTCAGCTAAACCAGTTTAAATGAGCTTTGATGTAGTTTGACTGTAACTAACATAGCTATCGGGCAAGTTATCGACCTGACTATAGTTAAAGCAAAAATACATTTCAAATATTTCAGAATATGTTTAGAGATATGTTTCAAAATGTACAAAAACTGGCCAAAAATGTATTTGCACGTGGGTGACATTCAAACTATATTTTAGACATTTGAAATTGGACACATTTTCACACTCAAAATATATTTTCAATGAATATTAGCTACATGTACAAATACTTTTTTGACCAACTCTTTTGAAGTTTGAAACGCATATCTAAACAATTTGTGAATTGTATGGTGAGGTAATTCACATGTGTCTTATGCTGGAGGGATTTAAGTCCTCAGTGGGAGAGAAGGGAACCTCACAGCACTGTTCGGCATTATGGCCAAATAGCTAGCCCAGTTTGCAGTACTCACTTCTTTGATGAAGTGAGCACTGCAAACATGCATTTATTATGTCCTATTTATTGTTCTTATTATTTGTAACCAGGGACAACACATTTCCATTGCTACATATCACTCTCACCTTGGGGTAAATGTGCAAAGAGGACAGGACAGTTTCATTTTTATACTTATTATGTAATGTGGTTTAAATCTTTGTTACACGTTTTCATAAACCAAACCTGTTTTCACTCCTGCCTGAAGAACCGAGGCAGGTAAGAGAAAAGACAGACTGATCTTTGCAAGACATATATGGATATTGCAGTCTTCCAAGGTGAATTTCTCATTTCTCATTTTACTCTTCACTTGAGAGACGGAGTTAAGCCTACTGGCCTAAGCAACAATCTCTGAACACTGGGTCCTCCAGTCTCGCCCTTCCCCCAACGTGTTGCTTCCTTCTGAAGGAAGACGAGAAGGGGGGTGGTGGTTGACAACAGATGACCATATTAAGCACATCCTGCTCCTGTGGCCGCGCGCAGAGGAAAACCCATGACGCGCGTGGGAGCCCTCGTTTCCTGTAACCATATAAAGTAATAACGATTGCGTCAGGGCTCGCGCTTCCCTCAGCCCATGTTTGGGCAATGGAATCGCGTTCCTCTGGGCTGTATGGAATGTGTCCTGCTGGGTGCACGAGGCGAGCGGTTATTAGTACATAGTCAGTACATAGTTTACTTCACTTTGATAAATTAATATGAGATAGTGCAAGAACGTCACGCGGTATCTCCTTCTCTTCACCATTAGCCTGAAGGTGCTTGGTTCCACATTTTCACTTAGAGAGAGATTTGTGACTGGCAGTTGATAGTTCCTGGGTGTGGTTTCCCTTAAGTAGCCTCCAGTTAAACCACAGGCAGCTCTGTACCCTACATAACACTCACCACAACTCTCACCTATCTTTTTCATGACAGCATTTTTTCTATCATCGTGACTCAACGTGACATTTTACTACAGTCATCATAGCTGTTCTGTTTACAAACAACACTGATGCCACAGGTTGTGCAGCCACTAAGATGGACATGATGGAGAGCAAAACACATCCTCCCACCTCTTGCATGCTTGAATGTCTTTCAGGTATTCAGGAGACCTCACAACCTGTTTTGTGCTGTTTGCATTATATGGTTGATAGTCATGGTTGATAGTTTCTGCATTCTGATTCTGTGTGTAGAAGGGTATGGCAGGTTTTCAATAACAAGTTATGGTTATGCATTGTATAAACTACAAATATCAAGTGAATGTGTGGCTGTTAGCACATCATTTCACCTTCAGAAAAGCAGCAATTGAAGTTGTGTTGCTCTTTTCAGTCATCTTCAGTTGCTAACTTGAAATTTTCTCTCATACCTATAGGCTCCATTATTTTAGCCCGCTCGACATCCTGCCTGAAACATAGCCTACACAACCAGCCATTTGAAGTCATGTGTAGCCGACTGGATTCCTGAAAATTGTCTCACACAAACCCTATAGGACAATGTCTTTATCATCTCCACCTTGTCTTTCCCTCTGCACAGACATCCAGAATAACAAAAGATCCGCTGCCTTGTTGGTTAGAGAGACGCTCATTTCTGTGGCATCAGAGTAAATGCAAAGCTGTGTCATTTGTTAGCATGAAGAGTGGATATTCAGTGAGTGGTATATTTTGCCTTGAGGCATCAAAGTGTATTGCGATTACTCCTCCTCAGCTGGGCAAATTCATGCCCCAACACGTCAGTCATCTTTATGAGCCGTCTGATGAACTGTGGGGTAATCATGCACCGGCATGCAGAAAACATAGAAAACTGGCTAGCATCCTACCTGATTAGCAGTATAGAGGCCGGCATGTGGTACAGGCAATACCAGACATTGTGATTGTGATTGAGCACATCAGGTTATCACTAGTACTAAATGACTTGCCTGTTTGTTTCAGCAGAGCCAGGCTGACTCACTCAATACCCAACTGGGGCTATATTTTATAAACCTAAAGACTTAACACTTAAACAACACAAGGACAACAAAAGCTTCAGATAGACAACATGTAACATTAATATTAATTTGTAAAAACACTACTTAACCCCCCTGGCGATCAAGACCCTCTCCTGAAGGGACCTGCAGCAGGCTGAAGAATTTTAGGCAAGACAGACTGCACCCAGACCTCCTGATGTGGCCTCAGCCTGTCTCTCCACAGGTACAGCCTTTGTCTGGATATTCTGCTCATCTGGTGGCCTCTGAGTAGGCTCATCTGTCCTTAGTGTCTCTGGCACTGCAGATGGTGTGTTCTAACTGCTTTTATCACTATGGACTGTGGAGTATCAACCCTATAAACCCTGTGCTCACGTGAATACTACTGTGACAGGCAATCATGATCTATGGCAGCTGTTGATACTTTTGCAGATTATCCTCCACAAACAGAGAGAACGGTTATGATTAAACTGCTCAAAAAAAAAAAAAAAAATTAAGAAATGTCAAAGATGATACTGATTTTTCCACAATCTGGAACCATCAGAAGTGACAGAGTATGATAAGCTGAGGTTTGCGTTTTATGAATATGCAATAACCGACACAAGTTAGAAAATGTCCATGGTAAAAACCGATCAGAATGAAAACTACATCGGGCACCAAAATGACAACAGCAATCCTTGGCCAACACTATGGCAACGGTGAGGATTTCCTGATTAGGAAAGGGGAAATGTCTCTGTCCACGTAAACCCCGCCACAAAGAGCTGTTATTTTCAGCAGCTCTTTCTAGGAATAGGCCAAAAATAGCCATAGCTACCTGTACATGAGAGTCTCAAGGTAATAGATGGCTGAAGGGTGCCCCCCTGTGGTCAAGTTATGCAACTGACACAAAACCGTGGGGACTGGAGCTCAGGGAGAACTATGTGCACTTGAGAGGAAGCAACACACTTAGCTGGGGACTCATACTAGGCTTGAGCCCTGAGCCAAGGCCTGATATAGATGACTCCACCTTAGTGTTGTATGACAATGACCAAATCCTAAATAACAATAAGCCTAGCTGTGTGATAGTCAGCTTTATCTACAGATAAGAGCACAGTATTACTTGTGGGTGTTTCCTCGTGAATAATCACAGTAGGCTTGTTCATTTGTAGCTTACTGATAACCTTGTAGTGTTGTAGTCCTACTGTTGCTATAGGAAACGAAACATGTAGCTGTCAGCTGAGGGGGCAATCATCTCTGACATATGCAGATAGTATGTGAGGCCTCAGACAGAGCTGCTCTGCTACAGCGGCATGATGTGTGTCCCTGATAATGTTGAACACCACACAATTAGAAAGTTAAGTCAGGGTGCAATGGGTGCACATTCTGTGTGTGTGTGT
The DNA here is from genome assembly GCF_048128805.1 of Centroberyx gerrardi. Lineage (NCBI taxonomy): Eukaryota > Metazoa > Chordata > Actinopteri > Beryciformes > Berycidae > Centroberyx > Centroberyx gerrardi. The sequence goes on along the minus strand of NC_136003.1, from coordinate 14,659,310 downwards.
GTGTGTGTGTGTGTGTGTGTGTGTGGGCAGCAGCAGGGGCACACATGCTCCAGAGGCAGTGGCCTTCACCACCATGCGACTATCTCAGAAAGGCACAGAAGAATATGATTTATATGTCAATATGATTTAATTCCTACTAATATAGATTTTCCAGAATTATTAAGGTAATTGTGCATGTAATAAGTATTTCAAATGGTCAATATTATGGCTATATTGGGCCTATTTTTTTTAATAAATATTGCAATATGATAGGCCTACATTCGGACGCAGCTATTTTTACCACATTTCTTTTGATAGTTGGGGGAAAAAAATGTCAAAGCATCAGGTGTAATAATGTTAATGGTTAGTTTGAATATGAGTTGAAAACCCCAATGTGTAGTACGTAATTTCACCTTCAGCAAAAAAGTATATGATGAAGTAGATGTGCTGCTCTTTTCAGTCATCTTCAGTTGCTAACTTGAAATTTTTGTTTAGGAACATCTTGCATATTTATCTTGGCTTATCTGCTCAGTGTCCTGCCTGAAAAATGGAGAACCAGCCATTAGAAGTCGTGAGCAGCCGATTGGATTCCTGAAAATTGTCTCACACAAAACTTATAGGCCTACCATGCAAAGCTAACATGCGGGGCCTAGCTGATCTGTTGAAGTCCAGAGTTAAAGGTGGTGAAAAAGAATGTGGGACAATGTCTTTCTCATCTCCACCTTGTCTTTCTCTCTGCACAGACATTCAGAATAACAAAAGATCTGCTGCCTTGGTGGTTAGAGAGACGCTCATTTCTGTGGCATCAGAGTAAATGGAGCTGGCAAGGCTTTGTCATTTGTTAGCATAAAGAGATCGGATATTCAGTGAGTGGTATATGTTGCCTTGAGGCATCAAAGTGTTTTGCAATTCTTGTCCTCCTCAGCTGGGCAAATTCACGCCCCGACATGTCAGTCATCACTATGAGCTGTCTGATGAACTCTGGGATAATCTTTCACTGCTAGATTGCTACACAGAAAATGTAAGAATGTAGCAAACTGGCTAGCATCCTCCCTGTCTAGCAATGTAGAGGCCAGCATGCTTATAAAATATGGTACAAGTCATTGTGATTGTAATTGGAGCACAGCAAGGGATCCCGCATTTTGTATTTCACATGATTTGGATCGCACTAACAGGGCTGTGTGTTTCCTACACCTTAATAGCCCGCTTACTCCAAAGTTCATTTGAATACAAAAATAAAAAAAATGTTGGAACATGAGGTGTAATAATCTTAATATTTAGTTTTTCATATGTTTGAATATGATAGCCCCTGATGACCATGTACCACAAATGTGTTAGTGGAATCACCAAGTCTGCCATTTTCTGCCATTTTGATAGTGTTGCAGAACAGGGACTTCTCTAAAGCTTTTATAATTTTTGTCCAATCCACTGCAAGCTTGGTACACAGCATTTTGGGCATCCAGCTCATGCTCTTATGCAGAGCGACTTACAATAAATGCAGCAGTAGCATAATTTTCTAAATCGCTAACATGATAAGCAGCCAATGGTAAGGAGTGCAAGAACGGCCAGACAATAGAAATAACACATGTTGCTGCATATTCATTTATAATACAGCCAGGTAAAAAAAAAACAATTATTTTGGACTGCCATGCGTAAAGGGTCTATAAACAATATGGTATTTTTTCTAAACAAAGCATCTAAACAAACCGGTTGTTCATGAATATTTAAATGAACTGCTATTCAGACACAGGTGTGTGTTTATCAGGTATTTTACAACAGCTTCAAACATAACTCCAGGCCCTGACCCTCAACCAGACCTGAGGACCAGAACTACACATTTGATAAGCTGTGCCAATAGCTCACCTCTAGGTGGAGTTTTAACACCCTAAGTTGCCATTTGATGCTGGGCGACTGAGGGGAATACAGTGTTTTAGGCTGTCACCTCTACAGTCCAACAAAAAGGCCATTCAAGCACTTAGGATGCCCTTTATCTAAGTCAGGCGCCTGATTTTCCTGTCTGCTTTGTGTACTCTTAAGTGATGATTTTGACAAAATGTTATTCTAGAGCTACACAAATTAATACATAGCAGTGACTTTGTGAGTGATAGAGCAAAGACACAGAGGCCCAAGCCCACATTTGACCCTATTTGTACATTTGCCAATCATTTAAAATACTTCTAACTCTAGAAGCAGTCCAGTGTGTTCAAATGCCTTCTTTCTCTTGTCCTTCACTGCCACTTGAGCATCACTATGCTCAAACTGCCCAGCTGGGAGACGTTGAGTTGTGTGTGCAGCCTCATCCACCTCAAGATCCTCTGGTGTCTGTTGCCTTGTCAACCTTTCAACACTGGGAGGTGCACTAACAAGAGGAATTAAAATGGCAACTGGATTTGTTTATGGGCAGGGTCATGTCTGGTGTCTTTTCTTTGGTGTCTTGCTCTCGAGACAAAGCAAAGGATTTAAAAAGCTCACATGAGCAAACAAAACAAAGACAACACAAATGATTTAACTTGACAACTCATACAGGGTTCACATTCAAGAAGTTGAGCCATGTCATTCTCATTTTGTTAGTTTTGCTCACATGCACATTAATCAGTGTGCTATTACTATACACAACCACAGATTTAAGAAGTTTTGAAGAGAATGACAAGTTCATCACTTTCCTCATTTGAATCACTTGTGAAGTCTAAAATAGATCTTCAATCCTATCCCTGATGCAAACCATTATATAGGACATCTCTAAAAGGGATGCAAAGGTTATTGATTGACAAGAAGAAAAAGATGTGTATCTAACTGAATACTGGCCAAGTCCTCATGGGATAGCTTTTTTCAGACATGTAAAGTATATCCTGTATGAGAACAACACTATAAGTGAAAGCAGAGGCAACTGTGTGTGATGATGTGTGTGCACACAGCATGAATAATCAAAACAGAGATCGGTGGTTATACAGGGTAGCTCCCAGGTGTGAGTGCTCACGTGTGTATGCATTAGGGCATCTGTGAAAGAGTATGCATGCTCATGTTCAAACCTTGTATCTGTAAATGGTTAAATAAAATGGTTCACATACAGTATGTCACATTTAGACATTTCACATTTCCCAGTGAAATATTATGTCCAACAAAAAGCATTTCTCCACAGAAAATAGATTTTGAAGACTGACTTCTTATTTCAGATGTGGATATATATTAATTTTGAGGTTTTGAGGCAATAAAGGAACTTATATTTACATTGATGATATATTTATCATCATATATCATTCATTTTTATGAATGATGGTAAGTTATTTCATACGTGATAGCCAATTACTCAACGATCAAATTCAGGGGTCAGTCAATCAGTGAGAAACTACCTGGACATATATTAAATTTACTGTATTCCAGTGTATCGGTCCTTAATTCCACACGTATTCCAATGAGCAGACTCAATACTTGGGTATTACAATCATTTTGTTGTCATTATCGTGAGAGTCAACATCTATAACCAGATGACCAGTAACATCACAGTAAAAAAAAAAAAGTAGCCAGACAGAAATTGTTACAAATCTTTTATTAAGATATTCATTGTTTAATCCATGTTGACATTTTCTCTATGATTTTTATTTATTTATTTTACAGTCGTTAATGTGCAATTACCTTTGATAATGTTGGGTCACAGTTACAGGGCTTTCACAAAGTTATTGGCACTTGGAACACGGAAAGAACAGGATGAGCAGTATAGGAGGTCCACTGGCGCTACAGGGTTACAGAGGGCTAGGAGCAGGGGCAAAGACATGGGCTGACCAATTACTGCACAGGTTTTGAAAAAAGCATTGTTTCTGGGTAAATATATACCTCATGCTGCGAGTGCACAACAAACAATCTGACCTCTATGTGTGCCTCTATATATAATATACAGTATTTATCTATACATGTATATATAATCATATTTATATATGTACTGTATAGTGAAAAAGGGTTCCCCATGCCATGCCACGCCTTATCCATTCAAGTGTGTAGGTCTATATGTGTTTCAAAGTGTAAACACATATGCTGACATGTACAGAAATTAGGATTTGCTGTGGACATACTGAAAAACAAAAGCTCTCTGTCCTCAAACGCAGACGGGAAAGTAGAAAACACTCACACGCCTTTTGCAGATGAACTGTGCATGCAGGATGCGGGTGAGGGAGTTTGAAGTTTATCATTTGCTATGAGGTGCATTTGCCCCTGAATGCTGACTACAGATCAGCGTCCTGACCCATACCTTTACCTTAGCTATTCATAATTGTTAAACTGACCACAAACTACCACCTAAGCCAGTGTTTCTCAACCAGTGGGTCACGACCTAGAAGTGGGTCACAGGGATATTCTGATTGGGTCACGTAAATGTTATACTTGTGTGAACTGGAGCAACATGGACATTTCTGTTTCTGCTTGGCTGTTCTTTGCTTTTAAGCATTTTCTAACCATTTTTCACTTGCCTCAATGAGTTTTAACAAGTTTTACATAAGAAATAATAAATTTATGTGTATTATGACATGAATGCTGCTTCATTTGTGATATTTCAGCAGTGGTTGATGACTCAGAATGGAGTATAAGCTTTCAACTGTTACCAAGTAGAAAAATCTGCTAGTCCCACTTGGAAACCAGTTGGGCCTCCCTGCTTCGACTGTTGCTCCATTGCGGAGCTAACTTTACCCTACTTTCTAAGGAAAGTGGAGGGCTACTGGGGAAGACAGTAGGAAGTGATCCATGGTTGCCTAACTGTTGTCAAGGATTGAATGTCCCAAAATTTCTCTCAATTAATTTCAAAGGTCCATGTTATTGGCCCTGAACGCATGTCTCTTGGTCCTTTAACTCTGTACACAAAGCCAGTATCTAGGAATTCTGATGTTATCATGGATTTATTTTCAAACCTTGAGCAACATACTAAAAAAGTTGGTTCATACATATTTTTTTACCAACTTTACTAGGAACATTACGAAGATTGGATTGGCTGTTGATAACACTGGCAAACTTACAAATGCTTTTATATCATCTCACCTTGATGACTGTAATGCCTTGTTCCCCTATTTTAATTGACAAGATGTGGCATAGCTCCAAATTGTGCAGAATTCTGCTGCTGCCAGGTTACTGATGACTAAACATATATCATGCAATCATAATACCGCTATTTAAGCTTTCCTACACTGAATTCTTGTTAGTATTAGTGTCAACTAAGATTTTACTGATTACTTGTGTAGCTCATTTTGGTCAGGCTCCAGGAATGTCACAGACAGGCCGCACCTATGAAATACAACTCTAAGGTTTCACATTAGATAAAAGCGGACCATGTTGTCTATGAAAACCATCTTTAGGATTCTCATTTTAATTGATTTTAAAAGTCAGCATATATAGAATGATTTTGCTGTAATGGCACTTTCACTATTTTTATTTTTACTCATCACATCCGGCAAAGACCAACTCGGTTGAAATGTCACAATAAAAAAAAATGGCAGAGGGAGCAAGAATGTTGTACGGATCTACTTCGAGCTCTACAAGTTCACATTTTGGGTCCTGATAGAACCAGTTGAGAACCACTGATCTAGGCAATTTAAGCCTGCACGTTATAATTCAAACTCTCAACTACATGAAATATTTCTGCCACTGATTTGCCTCTCTCTCTAAATCGCATGAATAAACTTGACAGTGGAACTGAAACATGACACCAGCTGCATGAAGGCTAAGACAGGAAGCAAAGCCACAAACACTCCTCAAAGGTACTGGAGGGGGGGCGGGGGGGTCGCTCATGTGTTGTCTATGACTATGTGGCTTCTACAGTCAAGTGCAAAGCTCACTGAGGTTTTGTTGCCATTACCTTTACTGAATACACACAAGGTATTTTTGTTCTGTCTATAATTCTCCTGGACAAACTAAGTAAACCCATCCTCATAATTTTGACCAATGATGGAAAAATAGATGGAGCTCTATCTAACTTTTTTTTCTTTTATTTTTTTTCTGATTTACCTTTTTATTCAATGAAAAATTGGCAAATTGACTCAGTTGCCTTGAATAAGAAGCATTATTTATCTTCCCAAGTCTTTACAGTACACCTGTCTTCAGCAAAACAAGAACATTTTCAGAAAGGTTATACCTTTAGAAGGAGAAAGCAATCAGAGTTGTCTGGGAGAGCATCACAGGTCTCCCTACAAACAACACTAACGCAAACCCAAGTCAGACCCAAACAACTTATCACCTTTATAACATCCTGCAACTGGAATAATGAATCCCCTTTATCGACCTCAGATCTACAGGCCAACATGCATTCAAAAGGATTCTCACAAACAAACTTGCACATAAAAACGTTAAACGTTGACATCTCAGATGTTTCAGCAAGACAAAATCAGGTACAAAAAGACAAAATTAATACAAAAGGTGTGGGTTGGGCTCTCCCACACTAATCATAATCAGAAGCATCCAGCAACAGAAGTCAAGAACACTTGGGATTCAGCTCAACAGTCTTCTTGATTATTTACATTAGGAGTTTGTGCCACTCGTGTACAAGAAAAACAGGCAGACGTGAAAAACGTCATATGTCACCTAAAGAGGTTCATTTGCTACACAACATATCATCCCCTTCCTAAAAGGTGCATGAACCACTGGTTCATCTGATTAAGGTGCAGAAACCTCCCTTCTAGCTCTCATGAAAGGTGCAAAATCATTTCGAACTCCAAAGTAAAACTGTCAGCCATTTTGAATTTCCATATTGAGGAGGTGGTATTACAACATGGAAATACATTAGATACATGCATAAACCACATACTGAAACACACAACCACGCAATACAGAGACTCTCCTTCTTAAGCAAAGAACTATATCCCACACATACCCACACACACGGACAACAGCATAACACCCATTTGCTTCAATCAATACTGCCTCCTCCTTGACATCACTCTTCTCCCCACCAGACCTCTGCTTATTGATTTCAATTAAAAGGCACATTCCAATATTCCATAAATATTTCCTGTGACTTTTGCATTTGCACAAAATGTCAGTAATTTCTTTACAATTTCAATTTTAACACAAAGAAGAGGCTAGCCAAGTAGTCAGGTCAATAGAAGCTTTGCGTTTCTACACTTAAGCGACAAAATTTTGAGGAAAAGGTTTAGCTAGGGTGGTAAAAGTTGCACCTTCACAACCTACCAAGAAATAGTTACCATGGACAACAGTCGAGCCATCTGAATCAGTCTCATCATTTCTTATAGGCTAGTGAACAGAAGATGAAATGCTTCAAATTTAGCAGTTCAACTGCTCTTTCCATCACTCTGTGCGCTGTCAAAATAAAGATAAAAACAAATGACTTAGGGTCCTATGTTAAGACTACTCTTATCATTATACCACATTTTTTATGCAAAAATAGCGCTTTTCCTTATTTGTCAAGACCTCTCTTTGCAAAACTGCTGCTTAAAATACAATAAAACATGATGATCGAGATTTTAAAACAATCCCTCTCGCTCTCTCTGCTCACACCAGTCGTAGGCATGTGTGCTTGTATAAATATATTTTGTCTTCTAAAAATATGACCATCTTTTATTACTTGTTCCCCTTAAATTTTCTTCACAATCATCGCAGTAAAAAGCTTTTCCCCTTCTCTCTGGATCGTTGTCGGGTTACAGACAGAGAAACGTGCTAAAATTTCAGAAAACAGAGAAAGATGAGATATATAGGACACAGCACAGTGAAACACTTGGGTGTGATCGATTTTCTCTGGTCTCAGGGGCGGCGGGGTGGAAGGGAGGGGGAATACTTGTGGGGTGGTGGGTGGAAGATGCGAGGGGATGAAGAGGGAAAGGAACCGGTAGTGTTATTTATTTATTTATTCATTTAGAATTTTAGTTCCTTTTCCAAGGCTGGAATACAATTTGTCAGGCTGGCACAGAGAGAAATGCCACTGACGCTTACATTCAATATCCTAACCACCTTTACTCCCAATCTGTCCATCCAGCCATCCCTCCCTCCTCAGACTGCACTGGCAACCCCCGCCCCCCACCCCCCCCTTCAGGGAATGTATTTAATATGCGACAGTGGATGCGCTTACACACCTAAAAAAGACAAGGGGAAGCAGAGGGCGAGTGGAAGAAAACAAAACACCCTCTCCCCTTTCTCATCGAACCCCATTGTACAGTCATGAAGCAAAAAAAACGATCGTTTTCACTTCCTGGTTACAGCAGGGTAACGACCACTGTTTACCCTAGCAACATAGTATAGACAGTCAGGTGTGAGAGATCAGCGTGGGGCCAAAGAGTGAGGGGGCGAGCAGAATAGGGGAATACTGGTATATGTGTCATCATATTTCAACCTTCCCCCGGACATGATGCTCAAAATAACGGCCCTCCATCCCCGCCCACACCTGGTAGCGATTCACCCGAAGAGCCGCCGGACTCCACGCCAGCACCGCCGGCAGCCTCCAAAGAGGCGGGGTCGAACGCCGGATCCGCCCCCAGGGTGTCGTCCTCCATCTTAACAGCGTCGGGCAGGAAAGCGGAGTAGGCGTCGCTCTCGGCCATCAGCAGCTTCAGCTTGGGGATCCAGCTCTTGCGGACCACGCGCCGCGCGTTGGTACACATGTCGGCCGCAATGGCATTCATCTCACTCTCTTTGAAGCTGGTGGCAAAGTTCTGGCAATAAACTGACGGGAAAGAGAAGGAAAGAGAAAAGTGTTAGGGTGATTGCGCCCTATGCTGTAATTTCTCAGATCAGAACTGCAAGCAGGGAAACCAAAAGAACCTGAACATGTTCCATACCAATTCCTTAACCACCTACTTCCCACAATGCCCTGAGCTTCTATCTATTGTCACCAAACACTGGCCCATCGTATCCTCAGACCCCTTGCTTGGCTCCCTCCTCAACACAGCTCCAACCATCGCATGCAGAACAGAGAAAAACTTGAAAAATCCCTGACGAAATCTAGAATCACTCTCAATAAACATCCCACTATTACCAAGCCTGACAATCTCCCCTTCAGGGAATTACAAGTGGGGCAACTGCGCACAATGCTGTTTTACAAGGAAAATACATCCGTTTTTGCACCCTAGATCCAGAAGAACTATACTTATTAGAGGTATAATCAACTGCAACACCACCAATATCATTTACGCCATTAAAAGGACCATGTGGCTTTATGGATGTAGGAGAAACATCCTATAAACTACGCACAGGTATGTGTAAACATAGAAGAGCAGAGACCTTTTGGTTTTTACCTACTGCCTGATCTGTTGGTTTCAATGACTTCTATACGATTGTCTGACTGTCGTACGCAGCACTTGGTGATTTTGTTTGTAAGTTCATTCATTCATTCATTTTTGATGCATATTGCTGTTTGAATCCTATTATATGATTAGCTGTCTGCTTTGTGCCCCCACCTGATTGGCATGACACCAGCAAACCAGACATCATTTTGTGTCTCTCCCAATTGTTTTTGGAATGTGTATACGTATATTGCTGCATTTTCTTGTTGAACGTTTTCTGAATGTGGTCTCCTTCGGCAAAACGTTATGTTTTTAATGTTCTCTAGTAAAATAAACATTCCTTTTAATGCAGAGTGTGGTGCCCACCCACTTAGTACATTTTTGTCGATGCAACAAAAATCGGGCTCCTGTTGTTGGAGCCCGATTTTTATCCTGTGTCGCTCAATTCATCAATCACTATAATTGTTCCAGTCAAATTTTCATGATCAGATGTGATTTTCACCCTCATCTATGAATTTACATATCATCACTGTTGGGTAAAAACCTTGTATCTCCAAAATGACTTTTTTTTTCTCCAAAAAGTTTTCAGGAACTGGGAGGAAGAGCTTAACCACCATGCAATTTGGTGTTTATCCTGTGGGTTTTTAATACCAAGGGTGGTAGAATTTTCTAAACCCACAGAGGAGCATGGAATCCTTCAGCTGAAGTTAAAATGTGAAAATCAAACAACTCAAAAATTGGAGTTACAAGGTTTTCACATAACAAGAGCGACATGCTATCTTGCACAGGCCAATACTGATAAACAAGAACAACTATCCCCAAGCTAGGAATCAGAAGACTAATTTAGAGTTATACATATTTGCGGGACTCCCGCAGGTCCTGCAGGTCCTGACACAGATTTTAGAGGCGCATGTTTCTTTTTATTAGCTATAGGGAGGCGGTTACATGAGAATGTGCCAGAATGATGAAAACAGTTACATTGTAAATGGAGCAGCTAAAAGACTTGTCTCTTAAGACATGCCCTGCTGGCTCGCTTGTTTCAGCCATGAAACTTTAGGAGAGATTTTTTCATCTTTACAAATCAAGCCTGAACAAATGCTGGAATAACACGTGATTTCTGTTTAATGGTGGGGTTCCCTTTAAGATCATAACTGAACTTCTCAACCAAATATAGTGTTAATCCTCCTAAACATAAACTTTGAATAAATACAGGACAGGATTGCGCACAGATCAAGGATAACAGGACCTCACCTACAGTGTAATACATACTATAGACTGAAGACTATACAGATCACTATATTCCAACATTCTATTGCATGCTGCTCAAATGCAAACAGCTGTAGAGTGCTATGTGTACATATGTGATACATCTCTATAGTCTGCTGTGTATGTTATGCATATTGTATATGTGAGGTAATGGTGGCTCGACATGGTGTCATGTGCTGTGCTCAGTACTTCAGACCAATCAATCAGTCTAAAACATGACGATCATAAAAACACTTAAAGCAGAGGTGGAGAATCTGACTTACATATCCATCATGCACTTCTGACCTACAAATGTACTCTTCATAATTCCTGTTGACTGGCTTACTTATCTATTCTCTTGGATATCATGACACACATCCCACAGTGCAAAGCCTCCAACTGTCAGCATTCGCTCTTGCCAGTTCAGAAGCAGCGTGGGTACATGCTGCGCTATGGGAGGACCACATGGCCACAATGCCACCATCTTTAAGGACTCTTGTTCATTGGGTCTGTCTGTAGTTGGCATTTAGTCTCAGGGTGAATGTCGCTCTCTAGTGGTCAGCATGTGTTATTACCTTTATTCTCTGATCAATACCTAAGGGAACTCAAGCACAGTGGGTAGCAACTGATTACCCATCTGTATTCCAAAATGAGCCTAAAAATAGAGATATTTAACTGGTCAGGTGATCTCAGCCACTGACCAATCGAAAAGTCAAACATCACATCCCGCCATCTATGTGCTTTCCAATATATGCTTTTACATTTATTTAGTATTCCCATCTATGTGTATCCCACATCACAGGCAAATGTGGACACTTGCTTGAATGCCTGTACTCACACACCCACAGAAAGACAAACATGCATGCTTACATTTGACTGCATGCAGCACTCTGTTGTCCAGGGGCTTGCGGCTAGGGTCATTGGTGGAGGAGCGGATGCCTGTTCCACAACTGTTGGCCAGAGTATTCCTGAAACAGTAGAGTAAGAATGAGTTGTACAGAATAGAAGAAAACAAAACTGTGTGTCATTACTCTTATGCCAGTGAATACAAATTTTTTTTTTTTATTAAAAAAAAACTAAGCTATTGTTATCTTTACGTGTGAGACAAGACAACTCTCAGAACTAGACACACACACACACACAGAGGAAACTAACCTGTCAAAGAAGGCAGCCAGCAGCCTCCTCAGCAGCACCTTGTGTCTGGTCCCGGCGCTCACGTGACAGTTCATTAGCTGGGGCTCGCGATATGTACACAGAAGTACCTGGTGATACATGTGCAGAATATCAACAATCCACAAAAAAAAAGTGATTTTAAGTAGGTAACCTATTGGAGTTCTGGGTTTGTGTGTCATGTAATGGATATGACTGGGATCTTCCCTCTCCGGCCATTTACTGTTTGCGGTTCTAGTGACGATTTCGCAGTACGATCCTAGAGTGAGAGATTGTACCACGTATTGCAGCTGTAGGTTGAGAATAAGGAAGTTGTACTTTAATTAAATGAGTTGTAGCACTGAGTCTTACAGCTTTGAACACAAGCACAAAAAGACACACACACATACACAGGGTGTATGGTGTAGAGCAAAGCCACCCAAACTCAGTTTACCCACCTTTTCATATGCAGAATAGCTTACCCATCCTTTTAGGCAGACATATATCTTTATGACATTAATTCATAATATACAGTATCAGACAGATGTAAGTTATATGAGGTCTTTTAATCAATGAAATACAGAATTGCATTTGGGAATACACAATACATCTCTCTTCTTGCTCTTTTGACATTTTTCAATTAAATAGTAAACTACCTTACTCTGCTTGCTAGCTGGCCAATGCTGGTTGTAGTTCGTTCTCTCTCTCTCTCTCTCTCTCTCTCTCTCTCCTCTCTCTCTCTCTCTCTCTCTCTCTCTCTCTCTCTCTCTCTCTCTCTCTCTCTCTCTCTCTCTCTCTCTCTCTCTCTCTCTCTCTCTCTCTCTCTCTCTCTCTCTCTCTCTCTCTCTCTCTCTCTCTCTCTCTCTCTCTCTCTCTCTCTCTCTCTCTCTCTCTCTCTCTCTCTCTCTCTCTCTCTCTCTCTCTCACACACACACACTAGATTGCAAGGCATGTAACCCTGGCCATAAGGTAATACAGACATAGTCACAGGATGTCCTTGACATGTCTAATATTAAGCTCACAGAGTCACATGCTCAATGCTGCTGCCTTATCTGCATGCCAATGCCAAGCTCAGTCATTTGAGGACAGTTTCCTGTAAAGTGTATATACATCACTGGCATTGGCCTTGTTCTGTTTTGGTCCCTAGAATCAACTACTGTAGCTGTAGTTTACATGCATGTATATGCATGAGCATGTTTTTTGCCTTGCCCTAATGTAGCTTATACTTCATAGACATGTGGGTCAGGTACTGAATTAGTGCCTAGGACTTTGATATGCTTGGATATGTTTATCTCAAAGGCCAGAATAGTTGGGATTAAAACCCTGAAAACAACAACTAAGTAATTCTACCATCTCCTCTCAGACTCTGGTGTCTGAGATTTGTATGGACAGATATTTTTAACACACACGCACACAAACATACCTGAGACTAGCTCTAGTTTCTCAGCAGGGTCTCCCTCCTCATACAGTTTGGGGTGGCAGCGGTTGCCTATCTGAGTGATGAGTTCTGTGGGGAGACACGTAAGGTCTCTGCCTCGCATCCGACCCCGTGTCTCTGTGTGGTCCGGTAGGGCCTCCACACGCTCACCAGCAGCTGAAGAGACACAAAACCGCAAAATGAGAATAAAAACTCATCACATTTACACACAAAGAGGAGTTATTGTGGTAGTATACCATGCCAGCTCAAGTCTGATTTATCTCCATTATGAGACAGAACTGATCTTTTTATTGATGTCAAACCATGGGGAAAAAAAGCATTGAATCTAATTTTTCCCTGTTTAGACAACAGAGAAGAAAAAACAGATCTGTCACATAAGTGCAAGAAAGATTTGAGTGGGTGTAAATCCAACCAAAACCTTGCTCCACATTAAAATACTTTCTCACTCTTGCAGCTGCCATTGAGCTATCATTGAGTATACTTCTCTGTCTCGCGTCCCTCACCTGCGGCACCCACGTTGAGCATGCTGTACATGGTATACATGTTGCAGATCTGCCTGTACTGCTCTTCAGCACTTTCGTCCGTCCCCTCCTCCTCTTCCTCGTCATCGTGGTAGCTGATGGGCGAGTCGCTGGCGTACGCGCTCATGGTGCCGGGGCTGGCGCCCTCCGACATGCCGAGACCCGCCGCAGAGCTCCCGTTGGTGCCGCCGCCGGCCACCATTCCCGCCAGGCCGGTTCCGCTGGCGCCCATGCCCATGGCCAGTCCCAGCGCTCCAGGGCTCTGGATGGCGCTGCCCCGCACTGCCTCCTGGGAAAAACGGGCCACCTTCCTGACCCCTCCACCTCCCCCCGAGCCTACTCCGCCTCCGTCCCGGCTGCTGCCCCCCTCCCACAGCCGCTTGGCCACGGGGGTGCAGACCACCGAGTAAGGGGAGGCCGCCTCCGGTTGGCTAGCCGGCTGCTCCGTCTTCACTCGCGACACCAGGGGGAGCGGCGTCAGGCAGGAGGCAGGCCGGCCTGCGCTCCCGCTGGTCTGTGTGACGGGGCTCTGGGGCTCAGAGGGCGGGGCCTCCTCAGTGTGCAGGCCCTGGGAGTCACAGCTGGGGGAGGAGACCTGCAAATGAATGAGGAAATCAACATTGTGTCAGTGTCATCCTTCAAGAGTACATTGCACTACATGGTACTACATATACCAACAGAAAAACAACTACTCTAAGTTCGCTCTTATGCTTTTACTTGCCGAAGTTCTGAATAAAAACTGATCAGTAATGTGAATAAGTCAGTCTGAAAGTGCGGAAAACAGTTATTCCTTGTTGGATGTTCCTCTCCTGCATTTGACCAGCACCTCACAGATTTGGAGCTGTGCAGAGGACATCATACCCTTACTTTAATCTTAAAATAGTTTTATATCCTCCCCGCTACATGTCAGCTTAGCAATGATTGCGGAATGCTGAACTTTGATCTTCTTGCCACTGTGTCCACATTATAAAGAAGCTGCATCCCATTTCTATGCCTTGCACTAGGAAAAATTAGAAAGAGTGGTTGATTCAAAGCCATCGAAACAGAGCTATACCCTCTGTAGCTATCCTCCTTTTGTACCACAGGAGTGGCGTTGCTAGCACAGCCTTACCTTGAGGAAGAATTCGGTGCCCTTTTCCATAATCTGTTGGATCTGGAGGAAGCCAGCGGTGTACATGAGCAGGAACTGGTCCCCCACCGTCATGCTGAGACGGCCCGTGTAGCAGAAGGCCAAGATCTGCTGGAAGCTCTGGGGCTGCACGGCCGGGGGCAGCTCCACTACGGTGGGGCTCTTCCCGTTGCCAATACCACCTCCACCATTACTGTTGCTGCTGAAGAGGTCCCGGAAATAAGAGCTGCTGGCGGCCAGCACAGCTCGATGGGCCTAAGACAGAGGAAGAGTGGTTAAGTGTCCCCTTGAAATTCTAGAGAATAGCATGTTTACGCTTTTTGGAGTGCTGGTTTTGGATATTTACATTTTAGGCCTTTCCACTCTTGACTGAGTGAGTTATAATGAGTGAGCGGGTCAGGTTTCAATGTCTTGCTCAAGGACATTTCAACAGGATACAAGCTAAAGCTGGGATCAAACCTGAGACCTTCCGGTAATAGGACTGTTTTTCGAACCATCAGGCTACCATGCCTCCACCCTAGGTGCATCTTTACAGTAGTTTTGACTGACAGTTATGAAGGAGGTGGAAACGGGTAGCTAGATGTGGGATTTGAAACTGCACAAATCAAGTTATTCCTTCTTGTCCCCTAGAGAGACAAACTGGCAAACAGCATCCAAGCAAAAAGATTTTTTTTTAGCATTTTAACCTAAAGTTTGGTGGACAGAGACAGGAAAGTTTGGGTGAGATAGTGGGAGATGACATGCAACAAAGGTCCCGGGCTGGATGCAAACCCATGATTTTGCCATGATCAAAACAATAACTTGCTGTCCATGTCGAAACCTACAGTGCCTCACCTTGAAGGCATGACCCTTGACCACCACGGAGACATCGCAGTAGAGACCTTGCAGCCGCTGCTCATTCAGACACTCTAGTACATTGTTGCCAAAGTTAGGGATCGCCATCTGGAGGGTCTGGGCCATGGTGCGCCTACGCACACCACCACAGGGTCTAATAGGCAGAGAGGGAGAGAAGGAAGGACGGAAGGAAGGACGGAAGGAAGGAAGGAAGGAAGGAAGGAAGGAAGGAATAATTGTGACAATTAATCACTGGATGAGTGGGCAATGTGAGAAAGTGTAATAATGCTTTATTAAAAGACAGGAAATTCAAGGTTAACTGTCTGCAAGGCAGATCGCAGCTGTTAAACAGTGTGCCATCATTTTAAATTCAAATCTGAGATGAAAGGCCAAATCTATGTAGACTGAAACAAAACAAAATCAGTTGAGGAACGTGACTCTTACATTTATGGAGAGTATAAAAGGACTGACAGTCTTTCACAGCTTCAAAGCTGCAGAAAGCCTAGTCTTCTGATTATTACTAGGCCTAGTCATTCTGAATCAAATGCCTCTATTCTAGAAAATATAGGAATTTCTAAGTAGGAATTACATCCTAGGCATATCCAATTAACATAGGCCAAAACTTCTTCACAAATTCCTACTAATGGCTTTTGGCTAGTTCAGGGATATTGTATTTGAAACAAAGTTTTGTTGAAGATCATCTACATTGCATTAATCCGATACTTAACGAAAGCCTTACTGTACGTTTTATTGCCAGAAGCAGGCTGTGTAAAAGCCTTTTTATGTTGTACCTTCTGGGCTATAAAATCCAGTGTCCTTAGATAACTGGGTCACGCTGTTATTGTATGTGCAAAATGTGTGGCCTAAACAAACATGACATAGCATGTTTCCATTCAGTTCCATAAACAGTCAAAGGCAAACATACCCCCTTGCCCTGCACCCTCTAGAAGATTCCTATATTATGCCTGTCAATATTAAGTTAAACCGAACCAATGTTCCCCTTAACTGTGGATATGAACATAGTGTGCAGGCTAGGTTATGTCTTGATGCTGTAAAGTGGCTACTTCTTTCATGCCTGCTCCAGCCACACTCACTGACATTCAATGACAGGATATGTGAAGACAGCAGGCAGGAATTATACAGGATATCTTCTTTTGTGTTTTTGAATCCTATAAGTACCATAGGCTCATTCTACACATGAATGGCCGCAAATTATAGAAGAGTAAGGGGAGGAATCCGGTTTTCAGCATTGGGACATCCACTATGTTAACCTGAACAACAATAAACAATACAACTGATGCACTGATAAGCCCACATGGCATTTCAGTGCCCGTAAATCCCTACTCAAACCAGAATGCCAGCTATAAGTGTTTGTGCATATACATACAGCTGGGTTAAGATAGAGGCTTACACAGCACAGTCTAGTGTGTACATGCATAGCCTAAATGAAGATAATGTTCACACGGATGCTTTACCACTTTAAACTTGTGTATAAATGCACGCTACACACACACACACACACACACATACACAACTATGACAGTGGATGATACTGTGAGAATACTTGGAGTCAGAATGATTGAAGCCCACCCTGTGTGAGGCATACAACCAACTTTAGTCTGACTGACTGATGAAGGCTGGAGTGAGCCGCCCCATCATATCCAAAGCCCTTCATTTGGGACTTAGCCAAGCTCCAGGGTAAAGAGAAATGCTCTCTTTGTCTCTGCCTCTCTCAAGCTCCCTCTCCCTCATACTAAAACACAGATGCGCACACACAAACTCAAACAAACCCACAAAAGGCACACTGAGTCACACACACACATTAGACAATACTGCTTGTTTACAGTTTGGCAAGCGAGCCGCAGTAAGCACACATGCGTGCACATAGACACACACACCGACACACACACACACACACAAACACAGGGCTGAGAGCAGGGTGTGTTTGCACAGTTTGCCCTGAAAGTGAGAGAGAATGTGACTGTGTGTGAGTGTGAGTGTGTGTGTATTTATGCACCAAGGAGGGGCAGTGGGGCCTGCGGAGAGGGTTGTTCTTGGAGAGGAGAGGGATCATCTCAGGTCCTTATTCGATTAAATATATAGGTTAGAGTGCAGCAACTCGAACAAATGAAGTTCACCCTAACTCACCCTGTGGCTTAGATCTCATACCAACCAGCAAAGTCAGCCTAGAGAGAAAAGTAGGTCAAACATACTCTCAACATACTTAAAGACCCAAGTCTTTTCATAGGAAGCTTAAAGAATGTTTTGCTAGCATGCGAAGGGCTTATGATATGTTATGATGGGCTGAGTGTCAACATATTTCAGAACTTATATTAAGTCTGAACAACAGTTTCTAGTTCGTCCAGCTCCAAGTATGAAAACAGCAAAGGCTAAAGTCTTTTACATTGCTATGTGGATTATTAGTAGGCAGTCATTGGTACAGCTGGCACACAATGCTCTCCCTCTATAGGCATTTCCTGGTTCTCATGTGCCCATGCCTGCAATATGGCTAGCTCTGCTATTCCTATCAACTCAACACATACAGGACTGATTCACGTTTATCTCCTCATCACAGGCGAAGAGTCGAACTATCAAAGCAACACAACCGTCGTCCGTTTCAAAACTTCTCAACGCCGATACATTCATATTGAAGTTTAACAGTGTAAGCAAACAGTTTACAGTGCATACCTTGTGAGTGTTGGCGACTGCGTGCGTCTGTCTCACTGCAGAAACGTTTATGAACGGAAAAGGATGCCGGATCAAGCGGAACAGATAAGGAGCTCTTTACCGCACCGGGGGTGACCGCGCCGTGTGCCAGTCTACCCGGTCGGAGTGCTCCACTGCTGGCACCAGAGTCGGGCAGGGAGGGGGGGCGACAGGGGATGGCAGCAAACCCCGGTGATGCCCGGCTGAGGGCGACGGTGTGTTTACGTGCTGTCAGAAGGTACTCGAGTATATTCGTCCAATTCCGCTCCAGTCAACAAAGACGGTCCGAAATGTGTCACCTTTTCTCTCCTGCCCGGGTAGCACTGAAATGTTTGATGCCCTCTCCTATCTGCAGCAGGCCTATAGAGGCTGCTAGTAGCTAAGCTAACACACTGTTAAATATTTTGGGTTCGCCCCGGCGCACCATCCACCTCATGCACACTCTCACACACAGCCCGCTGCACAATTTCAAACGTTTCTGCGATAGTCCCCCAAAAAACTAAACACTTGCTGCCTGTACCGACGAGGCAGCCGTGCCGCGACACCGGTTGTCAATCTCAAATGTTACTTATTTAAATAATTTGGTGATGGGGGAAATCGCTCCCCCTGCCATTCTCCATTTTACCGACATCAACAGGTCATCCCAGGACACGCAGCAGCTGAGGGCGAGCCAGACGGAACCAGTGCGGCACGGAGCGGGGGGTGGGAGCACAACAAGGCACAATTCTTTATAACCGGCTCTCGCAAGTGCTGTCGTGCCAAAAAACTGACTGTCAATGCATTTTCGCATTTTTGTGAGATGGGCTACGTGAATTTAACCATTTACCAACACTGCACTCCTCGCTGAAATACCTTCTACCGGTATGGATACGTTGGAAGAAAGCCTAGCAAACATAATAAAGTTTATGACTGTGCCAGCCTGGAACCCATCCCCCAAGTCGCATACCTAGCGCAAAGCAAAACTTTGTCCTGTATCCGCTGAATCGTTCATAATCAACCCAAATCCCCCGTGCTAACTAGGGACACCGGCACAGACACCCCTCCCCCCTCCCCCCTCCGCCGCTGGTGGATCCTCAGACGACCCCGGCAGGGCGCCTCACACATCGGCAGATACAGACACTCACCCCCTCGCTGGGAAGTTGATGCAGAGCGTTTCAATGGAGGGGACGCAGCGCTCTCTCTCCCCGTTTTTCCTTGCTACAAGCAGCCATTCATTGTGAGCAAAACGCCGATAGCAGAGCCATCGAGGGCGGTACAGTATCCCAGGGGATTGCGGAACACAGAGCCACTGATCGTACAGAACAGAAGAGGAGGAAGACAAGCATGACGCGCTCGTCATTCAATCGCATGATCGTTTCGAGCGCAGCCTCAATTTGGGGAGACCTATCCCACGGCGTAGACTGTTTGCGCATTGGCACAGCAACAGCAGCAGCCTGCAAAGAGAAACCGCCTCTCTTTCTTGCCCTCTCTCTCTCTCTCTCTCTCTCTCTCTCTCTCTCTCTCTCTCTCTCTCTCTCTCTCTCCGCATATGTGCGAGAGAAATGGGAAAAGTAGGCCGTGTGTGTGTGTGTGTGTGTGTGTGTGTGTGTGTGTGTGTGTGTGTGTGTGTCTACTTATTTAACTTAGGTGAACTCGGTGCGCGCACATAATACAAAGTAGGCATAAAGCCGCGCCCTAACTGAGTATAAACAAGTGAAACCTTTGTCCAAATGCATGTTGCTATATCACACCTATCCTACGTACATACCATACCATATACAAATGTATTTGCTAGAATTTCCGTATATGCCTACTATACCCTACAAAGTATGTGAAGGCCTACTTACAGGCGAAGGCCTTGCAGGCATGTGCCTACAGACCTATGCTCCAGCAAGATATTCATCCATATGTAGCAGTCTATGCATTTATGTGCATTAATATTCATTCTTGTGTGCATCTATACTTTCATACATTTATTCATACTACCTATGTGAAGCTGGAAGCACAGCAAATAACCATCATACATATTTCATATGCCAACAGTACACAAATGCAATTCTGGTGTTAATGCATTTATGAATAAATGACTTCAAAATAACCTGCCACCATGCATGACAGCAGTGACTTACTGAATATGTATAAAGTGGGAAGAATTTTGTTTACGGCTATGACTTTTGTGGGACAGAAAGAAACAAAACCTTGGCTATGCTATACAATGCCGTGGGAAGATTGTTCTGATGTTGACTATGCAGACCCAAATAGAAATATTGTCCATGGAAAATGATTTAGTTTTTTTTTTTTTTTAATTGTTATGTTCTTATGTTTGTGTTTTCTGTTGAGTATTGTGTCCCTTGCAGTGAGAAACACAAACTTCTCTGTCTGAATTATTTTAATTAGGGGTGTAGTGTAACTGAGGTGATACTGAGAACAAATCACCTATTATTGTTGTAAATCTATGTGTGAGGTTATTGGGGTTATACTGTAAACCTCCATTATAAATGTGGGGATAATCTGTAGTCACTGGAGATTCATTGTTTTGTCTTGTCCATATTACCTATTATGTAGACAATAGTAGGTGTGTTGATGGCGAAGGCCCTGTCTCCTTTAGTCTTTAGATTTAGGAATGACCAAAGGAACCCTGCTCTGGGATCTAAAGTTGAGCATAGGCTCATAAAGGGTTAAGATTTTGGAGATATAACTGGGGGCTTAACCTAATCCTGCTTTAGAAGTGATCAGCAAAATCTTAAAGTCAATTCTGAAACTAACAGGTAACCAGTGAAGTGATGCCAGAATTGGGGTAATGTGATTTCTTCTATTCACACCCGCTGAAGTCTTAGCTGCTGCAGTCTGCAAGCTGGAGGCATTGTGAAGACTTTTGATATAGGCAGGAGTAAAAACAGTTGCAGTATTGTAGACAAGAGGAAATAAAATTGTGGATGACTATCTCCACATTGGTAAGCAATGAAAACAGATTGATTTTAGAGATGGTTCTTAACTAAACAAAACTGCACAACTTCTTCGTTTTTGGCAGCTGACTTTACACTGAATGTACAAAATATTAGGGACATCTTCCTGATTTTGAGTTGTAGCCCATTTTGCACAATGCACACCATAATTGTCTCAAAGCTTAAAATCCTTGTCTGACTCACCTGTTTCTCCTTATCTCCTCCTTTGTGGTTGGTATAGATTTAATAGGGGAAATCAATGAAGGATTTTGGCTTTTACCTGGATTCACCTCATCAGTGTACTTCATGAAAAGATTAAGTGTCCCTAATATTTTGTACATTCAGTGCACATTAGCTGATTTAGGCATTAAGCGTGGCTTGGCTATCTGAATTTCTGGATTTCACAGGTAACTGTGCCTAATCAGCATCAACAGTGGAAGGAGATATTATGTCTACAAGTGATGAGGCCAGGAGGGAGCATGTAAACAGAAAAAGGGATGGGATCTAAAATTGAGCCTTGGGGAATCCCGCAGGTAATGTCTGCTGAGGATGATGATGAGGTTCCAGTTTGAACAGAGAAGGCTCTCTGAGAAGGATATGAGCTGAACCCATTTAGTGCAGTGTCCTTAGTGCCCAACCAGAAATTCAAGCAATCAGTTAAGATGTTATTGTGGTCTATAATGTCAAAGGCTGCACTAGAATAAAACCTTCACCAAAATCTTCTGCCATTTTAACAGACAGTCTCCATACTGTGCATTGTTCTAAAATCAGACTGAAATTTCTCAAATAAGTAATTTAGATTTGCAACAGAAAGCTATATGTTGAGTTGAGACAAGTGTCTCTAAAGGTTTTGATAAATGGAAATCTGGAGATTGGTCCCTAGAGCTGCTTTAAGCAATCTAGGCTTAATTTTTAAGGAGTGGCTCGACCGCTGCCTGCTTAAACCTGTAAAGGAATATGTCTGATGCCAAGGACCTATTGACAGTAGATAAAATATAAATGATTTCATATGAGATTCTGCATCAGTCAGGACTGAGACAGAGTTTGGTTCAAAATGGCTGTATTCGCCCTACGAACATGAAGCTTGATTAGGGGTGGGGGTGATGTGAGGCCTTATGTTCTCAACCTTTTTGACAAAAAATGTTAGAAACTCTTTGCACTTGTCAACTTCAATACCATAACTTGGAGTAGGCCTAATGAGAGAGTCTATTACCTTAAACAGGGCCCTAATTGTGACAACTCTTATACACAAGGTCAGAGAAAAAAGCCACTATCTTTAAAGTCACAATGAAACTGCATTTTGAGAGCATCTTGCTTCCGTAATGTGATGTATTTCCTGTTGAAACAGGATATTGGGGTGGGACACAATATGGGGAAGGATCATTCAAAGGTGTAAACCAATCGGATAGGGAGAGAAAGGCACTTTTAATTGATTGGAGGGGTGTAGCAGTAGAATTTTTCAAAAGTCTGTGATGGCTTTGTTGTTTAGAATTTTTATGTCGCCTCCTGGTAGCCTACACAACAAATGAGGAATGAGATTTTGCTATAAAAATACAAAAAAAGCAGTTTTTGTCTTTTTGTTTGGTATAAATTGTCAGATAGGTGTATAGTATGATAGTTAGAATGAGTAGTGTTGTAGTAGCCTACTCGAGATCGGTCTTGGTCTCAAGACACTTTGAAGGTCTCGGTCTCGTCTCGGAATCGACTGCATTTTTACTCGGTCTTGACTCGGTCTCGGACAAAGAGGACTCGGAATTTTATCTCACCAGTCGAGACCACAACTGTAGTAACGTCATAACCTGCCGGTGCATTGTCTGATTTTTTTTGATTTTTACTGTGATTGGATGTAAAACTTCCCCCTTCAAATTGCAACCAATAACTTGGCTAATTTGAAGCAATTAACCGCTGCCACCCTCACCCACCCCCTCAGAGCTGCGCCAAGAAAGAGAACGCAGGATAGAGTGGGACAGCAGTGCACCATGTGTGGCTGAAGAGAAGAGAATGATTATAATACAATTTGCCTACAGAAATCACAGTGTTCTGCAAAACAAGTTCGAACAAGCAGTGATTCTATACAGGCCCAAGGCGCGTTCAATTATCGTTAAATTATAATTTCACTAATGTTAGGCTACTTAAATTCCACAAGGTTACCTTTAAAGTCTGTAGGACAGCAGAAGATGTGTTATCAGGTTACTGTTTATACCATTACTAACACAGGCGAGTAAATTGTGGAATTTTAAGTTTCACTTTCATCTGCACAACAGGGCTCTGGCAGATTAGGGGAGAGCGGGGCAAGTTGTCACATTGTTAAATTGTCTCAGTGGCTTCATTTCTGAAAATAAATATTTTACAGCCAAAAGTCAAATTACAAAAATGTTTACTTTCTTATTACGACGTTACCTATGTTGATTACAACAGTCTAAGTCAAAAGACTATAACATAAAAACAATTTGTAGCCTATACATGAAAGTAAATTATGAAAATATTAGTGTTTTTCTGACACATAAAAGCAAGGGTCAGCTATAACCTGATAATAATTTTGGATGTTGTAGTGAAGCTATGTTTTAATACTTCTGTTTCATTCTGCCCACTGTATTGAGCCTTTAAAAAGGTCAGTGAAATCGAATTGCAATGTTTCAGATCAAAGGATTGCCTTCTGTCACTGAGCACATACTGTACATCCATTTGTATTTTACTAAAATTCCTAAATAATGCTTTCTTTCTTTTGGAATTTTAGCAGAGAAATGGTGTAAATGTTGAGCCATCACTATGATTACAGTCATGGTCTCGAAAATGGACTTGCATTGGTCTGGTCTCGGTCTTGACTCGGTCTTGGTCTTGACTCGGTCTCACCCCCTTCAAAGTCTTGGTCCTGACTCAGACTTGATACGCTCTGGTCTTGGTCTTGAGTCGGTCTCGGTTTAACACTAAGAATGAGCACAAAAGGTGAAAAAGTCATTTTTCATTTCAGTGTGACTTTTTACTGCCCTCTAAAACTTTGACATAAGGTCTTTCAAAATGTCATGAATGTATTTGCTTTATACTTTTACGTTCTTCTCTCCTACTTTCTCTCTTTCCAGCCTGTGTATGCTCATTTAGCCAAGGTTTAGGTTTCACCTTATCTTTAAAAGGTAATCCTCTGGAATACACAAACTCAGTAATACTTTCAGTTACTTAGCATTACAAATTACTGAATGAACACTGTATGGCAATGAACAGACTCCAATTAAAATGGTGTTACAGTCATCTACAACAGTTATTAATCATTCATTCATTCATTATCTCTCCTTTTCAGGGTCATGGAGGCTGGAGCCTATACCAGCATGCACTAGAACACCCTGGATAGGTTGTCAGTCTACTGCACTAACACAGATAGACAGAAAATCACACTCACATACATCCCAATGGGCAATTTAGAGTCTCCAATCCACCTGACTTTGCAAGTCTTTGGAAGACTCCCCCCCCCCCCCCCCCCCCCCAAAAAAAAAAAGAGTATCTGTAATCTCTTTAGGTTATGTGTTTTTCTAGTAACTGTCATGGATCATAGGATCCATTTTTGCAGGATTCCTGTGATCCTGTTACATGTAGTCTGGTATTCCCCAATGCTGTTCACTAGGCCTAAAAGCATGGGGCATTTATGTATCACTTTAGAATCAAAAGGTTGCTAATGCTTCAAAGTTTACAAAGTTTACCTTTAGGTTGTTATTCTGCCCAAGTGGATATTTTCCTAAATGTTCCCAAGTTTTTGTTGTTGCTGTTTAATGATTTTTGAGTTATGAATTCTTAAGCTGCACTAGGCAAGATTCTTATATAAAAATACACCTGTCTTATCAGCCTAAAGTGAGAGAGTGCTCCATGTGGGGATCTTTTGCCTCTGTTCCCCCTTTGGTATCCTTTGGTATAAAGAATCACAAGTATAAAAGAAAGTATAAAAAATCACAGACCAGAGGTTGATAAACATAAGCATGCTGTGTGCAGTTTACTGACATCACTTTATATGATTTATAGGTGTTAATGTGCTTAAATCTCAGTTACCTCTCGCTGCCATTTGGGGCTACCAACATGCAAATTTCTTAGTGCAGCTTTAAGAAGGAGGAAATTAAATCTTATGACATCATTGCATTGCCTCAGAAAGTTGAAACAAAATTTAATAGGCATAGTCACAGTCCTGCTGCAAATAACTCAGAACTCATAAAACAACAGAAAAAAAACGTGGAAAA